>NC_052947.1:11333284-11503924 GCF_013358895.1 Oreochromis aureus
GTCCGTCTGGCTGTTTGTATTTATTGCTTTAACAAATTTATTCATTTGAAAGGCCGAGCTGGAATGAGGTTAGTGGCCGCGGGCTATAGGACCCTGCGCCTCCTGCTGAGTTTTGATATGAAAGTAATTATTTTCCCACTGGCTGCCGCGGGTCTCGAGGCAGTTTCCCCCACCGCCACCACCGCCGCCGCCGCCCCCTCCTTTCAGCCCAAAGGGTTATTAGACATTACCGATTTCTAGTGATACGGAATCACATAAACTTCCTACAATAATAGAATTAGCATGAAAGGCAGGGGTGTCAAATTGAAATGGGAAAATAATAGCCGCGCCAGCTGCACCGCAAATGTGTGCGTGCGTGTGCCCGTGTGTGCGTGAGAGCGCATAGTCTATTGAGCGCGAGGAGGAGGAGGAGGAGGAGATGGTGGTAGATTCGTGGGGCGGAATTTTCATGAGCTGCCGCGGTTGTCAGACGGCCCTTGTAGTCGGCTATATTAAGATAGATGTTCGATGATATCCCTCATTGTTCTGTCGCTTATATTGATGTTGCAGCGTTATCGCCCTATTGATCATGTGTCGCACATAATAGGACAGGCGCGCGCCCGCCTGCCTGCTCCTTTTTACAAAAGCGCCCGGGCCCCTCGTCATTTGTTCTAATAGGACCGCGAGTCCCTGGAGGGGAGACAGATAAAGATATAGGAGAGGGGAGAGAGAAGAGAGAGAGGGGAGGCGAGTGATGTGCGGGGCTTGCATTAATAATTTTTTTTTTTTTGACCAATTGTTGTCTGAGCAGAAAGAAAAAGTGAAGGAAAGTGAAGAATGGGCGTATTAAAGATATTTAGAAGACCCCACCAACGCCACCCCTCCGTAAAAATGTGTCAGGTGTGTGCCCGCTCGCGCTTACTGGGCGTGCGCCCCGTTTAGAAAAGAGTGTGTTTAGCTTATGAAGTGTAAACGCCACCAATTCCCTGGAAACTGAAATCCCAATTATTAAAACCATCAATTCCAGAGCGCAGTGCGCAGAGGAGCTGTGTTGACAGCCCGGCTAAATATCCCTGATCCCTCCCGGTCACCTCGCCTTTATTTGCAAATAAATTGAGGGGGATCCGAGGGACGGAGCTTTACTTTGCTGCGCCGACCTAAAATGAATTTCCGTGCCTGAGTCCCTTTAATAATATTTACATAATTTTCGCTCGGTGACTCTGCTATTTGCGCGGCAGGAAGCTGGTGGTGGTGGTGGTGGGGGGGGGGGGGCTTTACAGGAAAATAATTAGACAAGAGGACGAGGAGGGGAGCGAGAGTGGAAGAAACAGCAGGAGGAGGAGGAGGAGGAGGAGGATGGGTTAAGACCGAAGCCGAACACTAAATTCCCAGACAGCTAAAATCAATGAAAGTAATAACCCTATTATTTAATTCATAAGGACATTATTTTCCCATAAGGCCTCGGGAAACGTCCCCTTCGACCGAAACAATCACATTAAATTGTTCATTCCGCGTGCGCTGTGTGAAATTCCGACTTTTATACTCTCTCTCTCTCTCTCTCTTTCTTTTCTTTTCTTTTCTTTTTTTTATTTGGCGGGTGAAACCGCTTTATTATAATCGGTTAGTTTCGAGAGAGCGATTAATTAGAAAATATAGGTCTGATCTCCCTTCAGCAGGGCCTTGTGTGTGTGGAAAGTGTGCTGCGAGACATAACGAACCACAAATGAGTCTTTGGTAGACTATAAAATTGGACCCCTCTCCCCCTCCCAAATAATTAAAGGAATAAACTGAAAAATAGATTAAACCTATAAACCTATGGGTAGAAAACAGGCGTCCATAATAACCCAGGCCAACACACGTGCCTCCTCACGAGCAGCTTTGAGAGCCACAAATAAACGAACCAAAGCGTCTCGAATAGCCTGGCCTTAATACATTTTGGAAGTGATGATCTTAACCTTTATTTGCAGACGTAACAATGTAACAAGGCACAGCGGAAATCAGCTCAAGACATGGACCTCCATTCAGCTCCCATATATTAGTCTATTTTTGCGTGATTTCCCACTGTTTTCTGGCAGCGCGTTTTGTGAAAAGTTTGCAAAGGCCCTATCTATCTATCTATCTATCTATCTATCTATCTATCTATCTATCTATCTATCTATCTATCTATCTATCTATCTATCTATCTATCTATCTATCTATCTATCTATCTATCTATCTATCTATCTATCTATCTATCTGTACGGGGAGAGAGCCAAAGAGAGAAAGCCAGAGAGAGGGAGAGAGAGAGATGTTTTGGTGGCACCGACACAAACGACCAATCGATCAAGCCGAGCCTCGACCGGGCAGGGCCTCCCGCTGTGTCCGTGCCGCTCATGCATCACACTTTATGAATTCAATTTCAACCGGGAGAAATTTTCAATTTGAACGCGCGATCATTACGGCGTAGGGGGATAGCGTAAATTGTTTTTGCTCTATTATGCATTCGGACGCCATCATTTTTCTTTCTAATTACCGAGGTGTCAGCGCGGCCTGTCACCCCGGCGCTGATTTTCAATTTAACTGATCATCATACATTCATTTTCCCATTTGATAAATCTGCTATCTAGACGCGCCCGCCATGCCCGGAATATTAAGCGGCGCTGGGGCGCAGTAATAGGGGGATGTGTATGCGGCAATGAGCGCGGATCAGCCAGCTAATTTAGCACCTTCCACATTCCCCGTCTCCATCCCCCCATTTCCAATTCTCAAGAGGCAAGAAAACACACACACGCGCGCCCAGGAAAGGAGAGGAAAGAGGAGAGTCCGATGGCTGCATAACCTCCACCAGTGAAGAAAAACCCTGAGGTTAGAAAGAATCACAGAAATATTGCGAGAGAAGAAGAGAGGGGCTTCCAATCCACGCGTTTTTTTTCTTGTTCAATTTACGAGCAGGATTAATTAACACTAATTGAGTTCTTCAATTCTTGTTATTTTTATTTAATAGAAACAAATTTGCGCAATTAATTATGTGCGTAATTTCAAGAACCTATTACACTCCCCTCCCCTCTCCACATATCCCTTCTCTGTCTCTCCATCACCTCCCCATGCTCCAGCACGGACTATATTAGCAGCTTTTGTCATTAGCTTTCGGGCATCTTTGATCCGCTCTAAATGGGCCTACAGCCAACATCTGTGACCAACTAGAACCTGGTGTGGTGCCCAATATAGGTTTGAATCCCATCTAACAGAAAACTGGTTTATATCAGCAAACAAGCAAGTTCTGAGCGTTTAGTCTTAGTGTGGAAGATGTATGGTGAAAGAAAAAGTCATAGGCCTCAAGGTCTGTTTCATGTCAAAGGTTTGGGTTATTCCAGACTAGTGTGGTGGTTTACGGTTTTCCACATGTCATCCTCAAGTTAAGCACTTGATAACTGAAAGTTTGCTGTATGAATATGCACTATTAACAAAGAAAGAAACTGAGATGTGATGGAGAGTAGACCAAAGAGATTTCTAGGCTTGAGTTCTGTTTCCAGGTTTAGGATCAACTTTTCGTATTCAATCATGACGTAACCCCTGTGGCAGATTTGGGAAAAATCAAAAATCAAAAAAATTAACATAATCATCATCACTTATTATTTTTGAATCACTCATTTTTAAAAATATAATCACCAATCCTTTCTCAAATAAATGATCTATCCTTTATATTAAAGGAGATCTTAGTTAAGTTAATCATTATGTTTATTTTATTGTTCTACTGAATACTTGTGAATAGCAGCCCCTGGAGCAGAGTTCAGGGCTTAAATCACTCAGTAATCATTATGCTGTCTGTGGGCTTTGGATAAAGAGAAAACACACTTAACATTGGTTTTATCATTTAGATATAACCCAATTATAATTTACAACCAAATAAAAACAGCTTAAAACATGTCGAATCTCTTCAGTGGCCAAATATGTGTTTCTCTGGTTATGAACTTCTTTCTTTCTTTTCTATATTTCTTAACAGAAGGCTGCTTTGTGATCAAGTTTTCCTTTCACGCCCCTCCAAATCCTAAACAGACCTAAATGTTTTAATTCTCTAAAGTGTTCAAACAGTTAACCAGGAGGCCTTACCTTCTGCCTCTACAGTGTGGCTGAGATGGCACACTTCATTAACTGTGTCTCTAAGCTTTATAAAGCGCGCTGTACTGTCTTTAAGTGGCGCAAGCCTTTGTGGATGTCAGAAAAAATCGCCTACAAATTTAGAATCATTTACTTTTAAAATGTAAGCTAAACAGGTGAAATGCTGAATTGAACATAAGCAACATCAAACAACGAAGACTCAAAGCCAGTGTCAATAAATATAAGGGCTGAATTTCGCTCCATAGTTTCTGCTCGCCCCTTATTGGAGCATCTGGATGCTGACTGAGACGCACACACTCCCAACAAGCCCACCTTGTTTCAGGTGCCAGTGGGTGCAGGGAGGACTGGGTGTTTGTTGCGATGTAATGAACGTTTATGGGCACAGAGCAGCTTTGGTTTTGTCGTATTCTTTGTTTCATTAGCCCAGTGGTTGTAATAAATGCCAGCGAGCCAACGGGATAGATTTTAATTAAGTCAGTGAGAGATGAGTGGAGTGACACAGAAAGCGGGGCAGGGCGGGGAGATGAAAGTGGAGGGGGACAGCTTTTCAATAAATCGGTTCGCTCAGGGGTTAGTCGGTGATTTCCTCGGCAAAGTGTTGAGGCCGAGCAGGACTCGCAGTAATTTGGTTGATAAATCAGCGGCGTTAGGGGCATGAAGCTTGCCGGTCGACCGGTTGGTTCTGCGTGTGATTTATGTGTTACCCGGGGGTCGTACACAAGCCCATGACAGTCCAGGATGAATTAACCAGCAGCCAGCGCGCTCCTAATGAGCGGGTATTATTTCGCACACACCCTTCCTTACAAAAAAAAAAAAAAAAAAAGTGTGAAGAACGAGCCTGGCATACGACCCTCCCTCCCTCACCCAACATCCCCCCTCCACTGTGCCATCCCTGAGGTGTCGCATTGATTCAGCATCAGAGAGTTACCCCCACACATGCACACAGAAAGATAGTGTGTTATTTATCTGCAGTATCCAAGAGACAAATGGTTCAATAAGAGTCTGGCACCAGCTGATTGGGGTTAACTGAAGCATAGAAGTGACAGAGACTTGTCCTGACAAAAGATTTAAACACATAAAACAATTTCATCAGATATTGATCGCCAGCACTATTTTTCTTGTCTATAGCTTCCTGCAATAACCTTTAAACATGCTCTGGTGTACAGTGATGGAGGAAGTAGTTAAATCCTTGAGGAAATGTGGCAATGTCACATTGTTGACATGGGACCAAAAATGATGTTTAAGTAAGTCACTGACAAAATGTAGAAGGATCAGCAATGCAGAAAAGTGTTTAGGTGTTGCGCTATTCAGATCAAGAAAATCATATCTGTGAATAAAAGTATTTAAAAGCCTCAAAAATCCAGGAAAAAAATACACCTAAGGTAACGAGTAGAATACATTAAAACTAGCCCTACAAAATAGTACAGCTTTTGAGAAAATGTACTTACTTTGCAACAACGTTTATATTATTTATTGTATAAATTGTATTTTATTTTTGCAGGGCGGAACGTTTGCAATCTATTATTTTGTTTGTTTAAACCCTGTATATCTAACCTATGACAATGGGATAGGTTTCAGTATCCCCAATACCCTAATAACTGGTTAAGAAAATAGATGGATTGATGGATGGACAATCAAATTTAAACATGTTGTAAATACACTGTAGTTAGCTAGGAGGCTAACTATAAAACATCCAAGAGTCTCAGAATACAAGACACACAAGATATATGGACAAAATAAGATCCAGTTGTTCTCTGCTGTTGTAAACTAACAAAACGTGCAAAGCAGAAGCACAGACATAAAAAGCATTCACAGTATATAAAATACATAAATCCACATAATACAATAAAAGGAAACTGAAAATAGACAAGCATGAAGGTATATGATGATAGAGTGGCAATAAGACAGAACAGATGACTTGAACACAAATGTGCTGACAAAATAATATGCCACTGAGTTTTATTGCTGACAGACAAATATTAATTAACCCTTTCTTTAAAGGACAGTTAATATGTGTGCAGTTGCATGGTTGCTCCCAGCAAATACTAATTCCATTGTAGTGCAGCTTTAAAAGACAATTTAGACTCACTAAAAGTGAGTTTTTTGAGTGGAAAAATGCACTCTTCTCCTGTTACAGCTCCCGTGAAGTGCCATTGTTTCTCTGTTCATAAACTCAAAAAATGTCTAATCTTTAAATAGAAAACAGCTTTTTCTACCATACCAAGTTACAATTTCTAACCTCCAAACTGTGTTTATTAATGACTTTTGTTATATTATACACATAATTATTATATACATTAGATATTGGCAAAAGGACAGGCAGATGGAAGATTATTGATAAATAATATAAACAGAGGTGGGCCCAGGGCAGAGCCTTGTGGAGCACCCAAAGACAAATGGAGAAGAGCTGATTAATTCATCTTATCCATCCCTGATAAGGATAAGCAGAAAAGAATGGAGAGATGGATGAATGGATCTTATCCAAAGAAATGAGGAAAACAAGAAATGAGATTACTTAGATGTGAGATCCCTGTGACAGTGGCAAATACCTCCCTGAAATCCAGAGGCAGAGTTTTGACAGCATCAACTTTACCCAACAGAAATCTTTTTTTTTTCTGTGAAGAAACAGTTGGCTGTTTTAGTTCAACAATTGGTGCTGACGCCAAAATTAAATGACAAATTAACAAATTGACAAATGATTTGTTTTGATAATTTCACTTACTAATACTGTAGGCAGGATAATTACAGGCTTACAAATACAGGCACGAAAAGTAGTTGCTGTTATTGAAACAACAGTTGATTGCCAAACAAGACTGAAAGACTGGCAGTTGCATTAGTGGTTGGCATTAAATAGAAGTATATATATTTCTTACTTAGTGGCATTCCATTTACTGAATGCAGCGCAGCTACTTTATTTATTCAGGTGAAAAAAACTTCTGCAAGTGGTAGTTAGGAGTTTCTACTACTTCAGCTTCAGTATATGTTAGCTTAACTTAAAGTTTAGCTTTACCACAGAGTGCTTTTTTAATGTTTTATGATTAAAATAAATATCTGCATGGTAACAGCTGCCAGAAAAATATACAAGTAAAAAGTGCCTTATTTTCATGTGTTGGGAACCAAACAGTCAAGTACAAGGAAAACCAGAGGCTGAATATTCAAAAATGAGCCAGTTTCTCAGGATCTTTTGAGTTATTGTGCATCTCTATATTATGAATTGCCACCCAGTCAGCTTTACATTTGACTGAAAGTATAACAGCACCAATGGAAACAAACACATAAAGATGAATTTCGCTGCCTCGATCGTTTTTTCAGAGGTTATGTAGAGTCTTACAGAGCAGTTCTAACCTTTATACGTTTCTAATACTTGCGTCTTTTGGTTTGTTTTAATCTTATCTGTTTAAAGAATAATGGGGAACCCTCTATATCTGCTCAGTTAAAGTGCTCTGTTTGTGATATTTACATGGCTACTTTCTGAAGACTCCTTACTGGATGTTCTGAAGGATTATTTCTTTAACATGGAGAAGTTCCTGCAAACGTCTTCCACTATCATCCACTGACGTCCAATGCTTGCTGCTGAATTTACCAGTTTTATTTCTTCACTAACATTTTTATACCATTTCTCTGATGGATTTGTTTTGTATTGCAAATATGGCAACTTACACTTGCATTACAATCTCATCTAACTGCAAACTGTGACTTCATAGCCCCATAGCAAATGCCAATACCATGCTTGGAGTCGTTTCCAGACCTTTTATCTGCTTAAAAGGAGCAATAATGACAAAAATGCCCCACACTCATGCCAAAAAAGTTGGATTGCATTCTCCTGCCACATTTGAGGGCCAGAAAAATGGGACTGTATAAAAACAGTATATCATTCCTCAACTATTAAGTCAATATTTTTGTTCAGTATGTCAAATGACAATCTGGACTAATGTTTTCAGTTACTCCAGAATCAGATAAATCAAACTCCAGACATTTCAGTAAATTTTAAATTACTACCTAATAAACATGTTCCTCCTCTGAGCCTGGGGGCCTCCTAATGTAGACTCCTGTATTTCTTTAAAAAACAACAATTATAGGAGTGGAACATTTAATATTCCAGTCATACCACCAGAACCCCCCCCAAATATGTACATATGTCGTGCCAAGATTTTTCAAGAGTTTCTGTAAGAAGACAGAAATCTACTTCTTTGCAAATCAATAAATGTCATTTTCAAAGACACAGGTATTTGTCTTTAATATATAAAGTTACTGTGTGTTATCTTATTAATACATTGAAGTAACTGGGTGTACTTTAATGTGCTGGTATAAGTATCACACTGTGCAGAGCAGTGACAATGTTTTCTATAATGGAGCTGCCCAACCGTTCTTGTATAGATTGTCTTTATATTTTATGTTATATTTTCTCCCTGTAGGGCTTTACAGGTTCTGAGTATGGAGCTGAGTTTGATGTCAGATTTAATATCAAAACAGTCATCTAATTGCATATAAATGTATAACTAAATTTGCTGAGTTGTACTTCAGCGGAGACGTCGGTAATGTAAGCAGAGTGATCAAATATCTTAATTCAGATTGTGTGACAGAGTTGCCAAAGAGGTCTTAAATATATTATGTTCTTATATTTTGCCTACATATGATGTAGGTTTAAAAAGAGAGCTGTACAAAACTTTTATCACACAGTTAAGATTTCATTATAAATTATAAATTTTTCAACATTTTTTTTTGTATTGTAAGAGGAAATGTAAGCACGTTAGCGAGTGACTGTGTGGCATCTACCAATATGTACGTTATTTACACAAATTTGTCCAGTAAATCAAAATAGTATCAATTTAAATACATTTTTTTTTTTAATAAAATCTTTTATCTTTTAGCCAAAATAAATATTTTAAATCAACAACAAAAGAGATGTCTGTATTTGTGTACACAGTACAGTTGTTTAAAAAACTAAAATGAGGGTGTACATGCAAATTCTCTGGTAGAAATAACTCCAAGTTCATGCAAATATTTTACTATTTAAAATATGCGCAGTTACAGTAACATGACCCACAGGAAGTATTTGAATTTCAAGCAAATACAAAGGAGACTTGAAATATGGTATCGCTCTTCATTCAGTGGCTGCTGCTGTCTAACCTGCACTCCACCACAGTGGATGAGCCAATTACACTTGAAAGCCATCATGCAATTAATTGGCAAGATAATATGTGGCCTTTCATTTGCCTTTCTTGCAGTTTAAAATGAACAACATATACCTCCCACTGGTAGAAGTAGTAAGCATTTTAACTGCTTTACGTAGGGTGGCAGCAAAGCTACCGTCCTACATTTAAAGGAAACAAAGGTTTTATAGTAAAAATACTACAGTGTTACAGGAAATTGACAGAGTCTTGTGCTGTTTGGTAGTTTAACCAAAAATATACGATACTGCCTGCTCCCCCTTATTAAAATCATGTTTACTTTACAGGATGTACGCTGATTTACAATCACTGTGGTTAACAATATGGATGTGCAGTGAGGCGAGCAGTGAGAGTCTGAGGAATCTACTTTAACTGGGATTCATTTTTATATGACAGAATAAAGACAGGCTGACAGATTGCTCTAAACAAAAATTGCATCATTCAGTGTGTAACTACTATAATTTGAGTTAACATAACTCAAACGTACTGCAAGACTAAATTAAATGAACCATCTCAGGTTTCACTCAATCATCTACTGACAACAATCACTGTCAGTAGAGACAGAAGACTCACACCTGAAGAATAATAATAATGATAATAATAACTTTATTTATAAGGTGCTTTCAAACAAAGTGTATTGTAAAAACACAATACAAGTTAAAAACAGTAAGAATTTAAAAACTGAAGGCATAGAATTAAGACATGTAGGACAGGGTGAACAAATGTGTCTTCAACTTAGTTTTAAAAACCTCCACAGAGCATGCCTGCCTAATATCTTGAGGGAGGTTGTTCCACAAGAATGGGGCATGAAAAGAAAAAGCACGCTCTCCAATTGTCTTTTTTCTGGCTCTAGGAACCTTTAGAAGGCCAGTACCCTGAGATCGTAGACCATGGGATGATACATAAAGGTGTAAAAGGTCAGAGAGGTATGAAGGTGCCAATCCATTTAAAGCCTTGTAGGTGAGCAGCAGGACCTTAAAATCTGCTCGAACCTGACAAGGTAGCCAATGAAGAGATCTCAGTACAGGGGCAATGTGCTCAAATTTCCCAGTTCTTGTTAAAATGCGAGCAGCTGCATTTTGCACCATCTGTAGACCATATCTGTATTTTAAAGCTCTGATCAAGGCTCCTTCGTTGCTCTTCACAGCAAATGGTCTGTTTTGGGTGCACACTTTAATGTCATCAATCATAATTATAAACTTTTCTGTGAAAAGTTACAGGAAAATTAAAGGAAAATATTTTCCTCTCAAATTGAGAACAGTACTGTAAAGTATCTAAAATATACTCTCAAGCACTACACTAGTTCCAATTATATAACTGCTCGTTAAAGGAGGTAGTTATCAGCCAATCACACGGCAGCATCTAATTGCAGTTTTCCATATAGGGATGGTGATAATGACCTGCTGAAGCTCACATCAACACCAGAATGAGGAAAAATGTGATTTAAGTGACTTTGAACCTGGCATGATTGTTGGTGCATGACAGGCTAGTCTGAGTATTTCAAAAAAACGCTGATCTTCTGGGATTTCCCCACGCAGACATCTCTGAAAGTAAGTCTGGAAAAGAGTAAATGTCAGGTGAGCAGCAGCTCTCTGGGTGTAAACATCTTGCTGATGCCAGAGGTCAGAGGAGAATAACCAGATTGCTTCGAGGTGACAGGAAGGTAACAGTAAATCAAATAAGGTATGCAGAAGAGCATCTCTGAAGAAGACCACAGCTGTTAGATAAGAAGAGGAAATTCACACAGGCTCAGCAAAATGAGTCAATCGAAGCCTAGAAAAAAAAATTACTGGGTCTTTTGGGTCTCAGTTTCTGTTGTGACTTTTAGATGGTGGGGTGTTTGATTTAAACAAAATGAAAGCATGGAGCCATCCTGACTTTTATGAACAATTTAAGCTGGTGATGGTGTAACGGTGTGAGGGATATTTTCTTGCCACACTTTGGGCTCCTTGATATTCTTAAAATGTCGCAGCCTACCTGAGTATGTTGCTCTTTTTAATTTGATTTAACCGTTATCTTATACGAGTAATCCATTGAAACTCTCATTTACAAGAGAGACCCATCTTCACAAACCATCTCACACTGGTTACTTGAACCAGCCAATGAGTTCACTGAACTCAAACAGCCTCCGCAGTCATCAGATCTGAATCCAGCAGAGCACCTTTGGGGTGGAACGGGAGATTTGCGTCATGGTTGTGCAGCCGACAAATCTGCAGCAGCTGTGTGATGCTGTCATGCCAATATGGACCAAACTCTCTGAGGAATCTCGGAGGGACGGTCTTTGCAGCTGCATAGTGTATTGGTAAGACTACACACCTCTGGAGTGGGGGTCGCAAGTTTGAGTCCCACCTGGTATCCAGTAAGGGTCCTGGCTAGACTCCCCATGCTAAAAACCAGCCCTGGAGTGGCGCGGCTATGTCTGCAGCCTGTCCGCAGTTGAATTTGAATGTTTCCAGCACGTTGTTGAATTTGGACCACAAAGAATTAAATCAGGTCTTAAGGTAAAAGTCGGTGCAACCTGTTAATGCCAAGGTGTCACTAATAAAGTGACCGGTGGGTGTATACCTACAGTACAGTTGTTGAGTAAATAAACACTCTACTCATGTCTCTGATTGACCCACACCATGTGAAAGACTGGTGACATGTCCAGGTTAACCATCCCCCACCCAAAATTATATCAGTGATTCACACCAATTTTTAGAGTGGCAGAATTTTCAGCACACACGTCGAGTTATCGTTTATAAAATGCTTTCTAGTACAGTTTGTCTTTTTCTTGGATGTGAAGGTAAAAGTAAGCCACAGTAAATAAAAAGGAAAGTTATGAGTTCCTTATTCAATCGAATAAGAGAAATGGACAAAAATAAAAACAGAAAAGTTTGATCTGACCGTTATGTGTTCGTGTATTTGCGCTTAAGCTATGAGTTTAGCAAAATTAAATTCTTCTTTTTGTATGACACACAAGACATTTTTGGAGGAGAAGTGCTTTCTCTGACAGTCAGTCCCAAAGGGGAAGTAATTCTCAAGTTTCTGAGGAGTTTTGAACAGGCGGCGAAAGGCGAGCCTCCAGATGCGACTGTTTGTAAATCTGTAAAGCCTTATGGACACGTATAGAAATTAGAGCGACTCAAAATCTCATCAGCAGAGAGAGCAGGACAAACAAAGAGATTTACTTGCACTTTGTGGAAAAGTGTACATGCGCTAAAGGAGCAGAGGCATTTCCACATTTCCAAGAAGCCGGAAAAATCTATTAAAGCGCAGAATTAAATAGTTCATCTGCCAGATCCCAGCGCGCACATGCCAGGAGTTTTGTATTATAAACGCACCGGTAGTTGAAACTTTTGTTTTACTCATGTGCGCTAATCTCCACCCTATCCTGCTCCCGCTATAATTCTGTTAGACTTTTTCATATTTATTTAATAAACGCTCGAAATTCAAATTGTAACTTTGTGTGTCGAGAATTAATGGGAAAAGCCCTAACTGTTAAATCGTAAAATTTGAATTAGAAAGTTCCCATGTAATGCATATCAAACATTTATTAAAGCCACGCAGAATAATTGAATTGTTCTGCTGGTCTGATTTGTTTAACTAAATTCTTTGGCTGTTGAAGTGTGATACAAGATTTCCTGCAAAATCCATTACAGACACAGGTATCTTTTGTGTATTTGTGCATCTCCAATACATTTTTATCGAGTTTTATCTCTCCTTTCCTCTCTTCTCCCTATCTAAGCCCCAGCTCTGTCACTGCTTATCCACATCTCCACTGCTTATCTGCATCAAGCCCCTCAGTGAGATTTCAACCACTGTGACATGCAGTGAAAGCAGAGGCTGTCAGTCAACTGGGCCAAAAAGATTGAAATCAGAGAGGGAAAAGGGAAGAAGGAACCAAAGGCATGAAGGGGGGGAGGAGGCAAACTTAATATAATTTCATTTTTGACCCTTCCGTGACAGAAAGCTGCCTTGATATACAGTAAGCTTATAGAAAGTGAATGCATTAAATCGGCTTCTTCAGCTCATGTAAATGTCAGCTCGTGTATCCCCGCCAAAGAAAAACACAAACACATCTGGGAGAAGGTCTACTCTCACTTATTGGGCTGATTATTAAGCAAAGCTTATAATGTCAGCCTCCCATTTACACACTATGAAAGTGTGTATACACACACACACACACACACACACACACACACACACACACACACACACACACACACAGAGAGAGTGAGAGGGAGAGTAGCCAGGGAGAAACTTTGTGTTTTAGTAAGCTAAGTTTCACACATTGACTGGAGGTGTCCTTGCTTTCTACTGGTGTAATTATCACTCCAAGAAAAGTGTTTCATTAGGAAAGCTCCTCTCTCAGACACATTACTCACAGAGGGCTGGACACAGACACCCTGGACAACTCTCACACACACACACACACACACACACACACACACACACACACACACACACACACACACACACACACACACACAAACCGCACACAACCCATTCTCTATTCATCACCCTTCAATCCCGTCCTCTGTTTCATGATTTATTTTTCTGGACTTCTCTTTCTGTTTGTCATATTCTGCACATTCTTCATTGTTAACTTCTTTAACGCAAAGACCCCCCCCCCCCTTTTTTCTTAATAAAGTTAAGTAAGATAAGTAACTCCAGATTTATGAGTACATGGGTAAGCTACATACATACTACGACAAGGTCGGCTCAGCAACTACATGTTGTAGCTGTTCGCTGTCACCAGGGGGCAGTGTCAAAGGGCTGCGTTTACTTAAACTGCTATTAGTCCTTCTGCCAACACAAAAATAACAACAGCTTAAGTGATACATGCTTTTTGCTCCTTCATGCTGAACTTTGTTGTCGCACTTTTCAACCAATCACCATTAGACCTGTGCACAGCTAGCTGTACTCATAAGCACTTTTTTATTTCCTTTTTGGATTACTGCATGCAAGCACGTCTGCTTGTATAGGCTGCATGCTGAATACTTACGCAAACAGACACAAACATGCCGTCCTGTTTAACAAGCTCCATCACCGGTTGTACTGGGAGGCCCTTTGGCCCCGCCCCGACTGGTATCTAACGTAGTAATTCAACTCTCACTTAAGCCAAGCTCGAGTGCTCCTGTGTTTAATTTTCCTTGCTTTCAGATCATTCTTCAAACGCTCCTTCAGCTTCCTGTATCCAACCCATCATCTCTCTATCTGTGCTGATTCTTCCTTCTCCTATTCCGCCTCCCCCTCCTCCTCCTCTGCCGTTCACTTCCCCTGCTGCCTATTCTCTTGCTTGGGAGGCCTGCAGGATTCTGCAGGTTAATGAGTCATGAAGTGTGAAAACTTCCTGAAAGTCAGCCGGGCTTAACGCTGTTTCCAGATGTGACTGTGCAAACGTCTGGATGTCCACTTGACGTGAGTTAGAGACGGAGCCGCGGAGCAGTTTTGGGGTGAGGTGGGGTGAACAGGAGGACAGAACGGCGATGAAAGGGTATAGTGTGAGAAATAAACGAGGGTTTGAAAAACATTCTGAAAGTCTGAAAGAGAACAGGATGGATGAATAGGGTGAGCAAGTTTTACAGCAATCGATCAAATATTGCTGCGATATTTTACTCTCATGCAGACAAGTGGAACTGCCGGTGACGTGAAAGTAAAGTGGGGCGGCACAAATATTATAGGAAAAAAATTCAACTGTAGGATGGCTAAAGATGACTATAAAACGTAAGGAATAAGCCTCAATACAAATGCACAGCACGAGATGAGGCCATATGTTTTCTGCAAAGCAGATCTATATTCATCTAAAGGCAAATGCTGGATAAAAAGCTGATGATGACCCATTGCAAGCATATGTGTGTGAACATGTACATGCACAAAAGTGTGAGCCAGTGTGTGTGTGTGTGTGTGTCCATAATCTGGCGTAAATAATGACATCTCTGTCCCCCGTCTTCTGTGGTGCCAGCTCCACTAATTATTTATTCTTGGAAGCTGTGAGGGTGTCAAAGCTCCTGCATCTCAAACAGTGTTCCCCTCCCTGTTTTGGTGCCGGCTGCTTTACTGCCAGTTAGCAGTAGTATTGTTTCCTTATAGTTGTTGTTTCATTAGTAAAGATATTTCTGCTAACACGCCATCTTTAATTACAAAAGCACTTTTTCTCAGTTAGCCAAGAATGATACATTTGGATAAGACTTAAATCCACACAGTGGCTGATCTGTGATTCATTCTGCATCATTACATGACAAATACAGAGACAGAGTGATGAGGTCTATCATTAGAGAGAGAAAGAACAACGAGATCTAGAACAAGTTCTACTAGAGCCCTGCGAACAAAAACATGGAGTCACTCTGAGATTACATGAGGCCAAAAAGGCACAGTGAGCAACGAAATCCAAGGAAGACTGTGGGTCAGGAGGTGGAGTTTGTTGTGGGTTGGGAGACTACCTGGTGGTCGGATCCCAGATGAAATTGGTACTCTAAATTTCTTCCGATGCATCCGTCAGAGCAGGACAAGTGGGTGATAGCTACAAAGTGCTGAAAGGCATAAAATAAATTGCTCTGTGAATGTGTGTAAATGTCTGAATGTGGACTATAGTAAAGAAAAGTCAGGTGCTCAGAGCAGAAAAGAAAACCAGTCAATCTGTGACTGTTACTTGGAACTATCTACCTGCCAAATGTCTTGAAGAACTGTACAAGTATAGCAGGGATATCCATTTGTTTGATCCGACATAATAGCCACCTCAAGGTCCAAATACTCACATCACAAAATGGATAAAGCAGTGAGGAACCTTTACAGGGTAAAAATGATACAAATTCATTCAACAGTTAAAATTTTGAATGGTTATTGAAGTCAGACTATGAGCTACACCCCCATAAATAGTTATACAACTAGGGTAGGACAGTATCTAGCTCAGATTACACAAAAAATAAGATATAATCCACACTGGGGTGGGGTTGGTATTGAAAATGAAAGAAAATCAAATATATTGACCTGCAAAAAACATAAAGCAAAGTATTTCTTCTGCATCATCCCAGTTCATTCATTTGATTACACTTTCTTAATTTCTGAGCAAGTTCTCTGCAAGTTGTCTTTAAAGGTGCAGTCAGTCATTTTTTTCAGTTTATTTAATAGAAAAAAACAATATTATACTCATAAATATACAATAATTAGTGTGTAATCTTCCAATAAACTGATACATTCTCATAAATGTAGAATTAATCCATTAAAAATACACAGGAGAGGATATAAGAGAGATCAGACAACAACCCTCCCCTCCCTCAATGAAACTAACATTACACAAGCTAATGTTAGGCTCAAGTATCCTAAAAATGTCACTTTCTGTTTGATGAACAGTTTGATTAAATTCTTACATCATATGATGTTTATTCAATAAGTGTCCAAGTCAAACGAAGCTCCACAGTGCACTAATGTTGGCTAATAGTAGCTAACAGAGGCTAACTGTAGCTAACAGTGGCAAAAATAGCAGCGCTTGTTGACAGAAATGTTCAGAATATCCAACATCTCACCTCAGTATCGCTGTCTTCAGACAGAAGTGAGCTTCACACATGACTCAGCGACTCATATTGGCCTCCTTTAACAAAGTTTTCCAGCCTCCTCTAGAGTAAATAGACATGAACACATACTGATAACCTCCACTCTCCGCAGATGAACAGGGCCAGAGTTGTTTTGTCCATCAGAGGCCACGGTAGCTATTATTATGCCCTTCAATCTGGAAAACAGAAGTAAAAACAGAGTTGACTGCAATCTGCAGTCTACTGATATCTAGTGGTGAGATTTTACACACTGTTTCTTTAAAACGGTAACACCATTGAATATGTCGGGATTTATTTGACAAGATCTATCAAAACTACAGACGATGACAAAGTCTAATGCAACCTCTTTCAAGAAAACCTTAATCAAGAAAATGATGTACAGAAAGTGGAATGAAATTAGTAAGACAAAAAAATTAATTTTTAAACTGGATAGCTTCTGTTCCTCCTGAAAAATATTTGTCATTGTAAAGTTGATGTATGATGTGCAAATTTTTCTGGCTGTACAGAAACAAACAAACAAACCTGGTTTAAAAATACATTCTTATGTTTGTTTTAATTTAAAATAAAAGTAATCTAAACACTGGTGGAGTTTTTGTGAATGCCACACCAGCACATACTGCACAACCACCTCTGTCAACTGACACGAACACCACTGGAGTGCGTGGGATTCAAGCAGCTCAAACTTAAACCAATTAAACCCAGTCGACACTAACGCTAATCGAGTGAAGGCAAAACACAATACCCGGACTCGAGAAGAGTTGCTTTAAAAATAAATAATTCAAGTGATCAGTGGATATTTTCCATCATCTATTTTTCATTTGGGTCAACAAATGGCATTTACAACAGTGCTTTGTCTTTCTGTCGGCGTGTTTGCACTTATGAATAAATGCTGGTGTTTGCATGTGGGCAAGATTCGAGAGACTCTCCATTCTCGTCAGCTAGTGAGTGCGATTGAGCTCTGAGGGGTTATGAGAGAAAATAAGTTGAAAACAGGACAGAATCAATACCGTTTACCCAATAGCATCGTAGCATGTGTGTGTGTGCGTGCGTGTGTGTGCACTGTGCATTTGCGAGCTTGAAAATGTGTGTGTTTACCTGAAATGTGACTGCATTTAACGTGTCAAATTGAGGAAAAACAACCAATTGCCTCTTAGCACACACTTTATTGACCAGTGGAACACACACACATTTACACACACACACACACACTGCAGGCATATCGACTGGTTGAAGGGAGAAACGGGTTTAAGGCAATTAGAGTAGTGTACTTTCCACCAGAAACCCACTATGATCCTTTTCACTGCAGTTAGCCAAGTACTCCTTAAGTGTGACTAATATTACAGCAGTGGAAGAAAGTAAAAGAAGACACTTTGCTGAACCCAGATGCTGTAACCTCATTATTAAGGCTACTCTGCAACACACAGAGAATGTAACAGCTACAACATTTTTCCATCACATCATGTCTAGTATAAAGCACTTTTTTGCATTGGTACATGTGTGCAGTATGTGTCACGCTGGTTGTACCACTTCAGACAGTTGCTTGGCAATTGTGAAGGCCCAGTGTGAAAACTTTGCATCACATTACTCTTCCGTCTTTGTTTTTTTTACATAATGAAAATCTAAGCTACGTCAGCAACCTCTCACTCCCAAGCACTGTATTCAAGACTGACTGGGAACAGAGATCAATACATCTGACTTGAAACCAATACCTAATAACTGAAGACCATCAAGACCCAACATCAGTGTATTACAACTGTATTTAAATGTTTCTTTTGTCAAATAATAGTGTTATAGTTCCATGCTGTATTATGGAAATACAAAAAACTGATCATGCAATGTGTTCAAACCTCCGTTTGTGCTTTTTGCTGACAACTGAATCTGGAGGTCATTCAGAAGGGGCTAACAATAGAGCCAATTCTTCACTATATCAAAAGGACTCAGGTAGTTCAGACATCTGACAAGGATGCCTCCGGGACGCTTCCTTGGAAGGCTGTTTCAGAAATGTCATGCCAGGAGGAGGCAGACCCAGGACCTGCTGGATAGATTACATACTGGCTTGGGATCAATTTGGTGCTGCTCTGGAACAACAGGATGGATGGATGGATGGACAGATGGATGGATGGACATATGGATGGATGGACATATGGATGGATGGACGGATGGACAGACAGAAGGACTGATGGACGGACGGATGGACAGATGGATGGATGGATGGATGTGGAAACACTACTGTAGATTTACCTCAGCGTAATGGCAATTTAAAGGAGCATTACACCCCTTTCTGTTTTAAAACACCTGATTGAATTAAGTTAACAAGAAGGCAGATTTAGTTCTTGCTGATCTAGTGGAAAATATTTCAACTAAATGTCGTTTTCGAACCTTTTGAAGTCCCAGAGGTCTCACAATTGAGTGACATTGCCTGTCTAATAAGCCACTTTTAACTCTTGGTTTCCGGTGTTACTCTTAATGTTCCAAGCATCCACAATTCAACTACTTGCCACCGAGCACTACGGAGGGAAACACAAGCACTATCCTCTTCCTGTTTGAGTTTCACGGCCAAGTCTATATTTTCCATAGAGATCATGTACCAGTCACAGGTCACAGGTTGAACGCTTATAGAAAGCCAATCTCATCACAGATGGTGCTAATATTACATAACCAATACCCTGAGCAATAAAAATCAGCATAAAGATCTGTCTTGTTGCCTGTTTAAGGGGCTGTTTTTGAAATGCAGCTTTTGATTTCAAGACTTTGTGCGACTCAGCTGATATTAAGTCTGATCTGCCTTCAAAGAGGAGAATGGGTAGTTTTAACAAAGTATTAAACGATGTTCTGCTGAGAACGGTTTTAGCACAAAGCAAAGATGCATCCAAGTTATGTGATCGAGGAAAAAGACATTTTTTAAAAATGACATGATGGCAATGTGGACTGTGGTGGCATTATCCATTACATGGCTACTGAGGCCTGCAGTACTTGACCTTCACTCCCTTAGAAAGTTCTTTAATCTACTTCTTAATACTTAATCTGTAGCATAAATACGTCAAATACTTATCTGATTTGGTTCCTGACCACACGTTAATGCTGCAAACATCACCACCAACAAGTCACTACAAGTCCATTAATTTCCAGTTGAGCTGAGTGACTGAAGCGTGCAAGGTCAGGAGGTTAACAAGCTTGTCAACAGAGAAAAGTTTTGTAGTCTCTGGGCATCAGCCAGCCAGATTTCCACGCTTTGTTGTTTCTGTCACTTGATTTTAGAAATAATAGTTCTGCCTGTCTGGGTTATACAGTTAATGTTCCCCATTGTATGTATCCACACAACATTATGACACTTAGTCTTTTACAGCTTGCTCATGAAAAGCACTGAAAAAAAACACTGAACTGTACTAGACCATCAGAGCCTCTCATACAGGCTCCATCTGGTCAGAAAAGAGCAGCCCATCAATCAGCTCTGCTGACATTATGGACGTGAGGTAAGGACACAAACTTATCAAAGAGGGGTCCGTGATCAAATACGGAACTATTTGGGGCGCTCGACGTAAAGTGGTCTGGGAGCTCTTCACCTGGAGAGCAGCAAGTGGTACACAATCATTCTCTTCCTCTTTCATTTTCATCTCTCCATCTGTCAGCACGTTCAAGTAGATTTCTATTACTCAACAATGGTCGCTGCTCAGTTAGAAACACTCTGCGAGGAAGGGAGGGAGAGAAGGACACAGAGGCAGTCATAGACAGCAACAAATACAAGTGCTTACTGCTGTAATCCTATCAGGCAGGGCATGTTGGCTTTATGCAGCATTTGAGAGGTCAACATAAACTGTATGGACATGATGGAGAGAGGGGGGAATGCTTAGAGGAGCTCCTCAGATTCAAATGGTCAACAACAAGTACACTCACTGAGCATCACACATCCATGGACATTGTTTGCTGTGCTAGATGTGGTCGTCCCGTCACGGTTGGCCTTTAAAAAGAAACCCCTCTATGTCTAAATGTGGACAAATTGTGCAGTCTTTAACTGCTTTTCAGGCTTTTGCAAAGACCTGAACATTGTAACCTTTTTAACGGTGAGTTCAGAATATGTATGTGAAGGTTCTCAGTCATCCAGGTCATTGTAGTCTAAGGAGCTTGGGAAAAAAAGCATCCAGATGCTTTTCTTTACAAGCTCCTTAGACTGAGTTCAGAATACTTTAATACATAAGGAAACTATGTGGGCTACAGTTGCTCCAATGAGGTTGTTAACGCTGTGAGCAGGATTTGAACCTGCGCGGGGAAACCCCATTGGATTTCAAATCCAACGCCTTAACCACTCGGCCATCACAGCTGGGCATTCTACCTACTGAGCACGTTTCTGTTGATTAGAGGTAAAAATGTTAGTGCTGATTAAATTGATTCAAGAGAGAACATTTAGCAGAGATCTAGCTCACAACTAGCCACCATTTTAACTTTACTGACATTAATCACTGCTCAAAAAATTAAAGGAACACTTTGAAAACACACAAGACCTTAATAATAAATAAAAACATCTTTAGAATAGAATAGAATTCAACTTTATTGTCATTGCACATGTCACAGGTACAGGGCAACGAAATGCAGTTTGCATCCATCCAGAAAGTGCTTTAGTCGTGATATAGATATATTACAATATAAATTAGCAATAATAGAGATGTGTAAGTATATTACAGAAATGGGTCTATTATGGTATGTTATAATGTACACAGTGTGAAGTATGTTATGAATATTCTATAACTATAGGTATGTACAGGCTGTAGTGAGTACAAGCTATGTACAGGCTATGAACAGGATATAAATATGAAATAAAAACTATACAGAAATCTGAGATATACAGTTATACAGAATGTGAACTATGTAAGTTATAAACAGTTGTGGGATTAAAAATTATCGTATGTACAGAATGATTATCTACACAGAACTATACAGTAGTGGTAAAGTGCTAGTGGTTGTGGGTGTGTGTATGTTCAGTCCATGAGTTTAACGTGGGTCAGATGTCAGAAGGCAGAGTTCAGGAGTCTGACAGCTGTGGGGAAGAAGCTGTTCCGGTACCTGGTGGTCTTAGTCCGGAGGCTCCTGTAGCGCCTCCCAGAGGGCAGGAGGGTGAAGAGTCTATGTGATGGGTGACTGGGGTCTCTGATGATTTTCCCAGCCCTTTTCAGACACCGCTTCCTGTAGATGTCCTTTATGGCAGGAAGTGGTGCTCCGGCGATGCGCTGGGCAGTTTTCACGACCCTCTGCAACGCCTTCGGTCCGAGGCAGAGCAGTTCCCGTACCAGACTGTTATACAGTTGGTCAGGATGCTCTCGATGGTGCAGCGATAGAAGTTCACCAGGATGTCTGAGGACAGGTGGTTCTTCCTCAGAGTCCTCAAGAAGAAGAGGCGCTGGTGAGCCTTCTTGACCAGCTTGGAGCAGTTGGTCGTCCAGGTGAGATCCTCGGAGATGTGGACTCCCAGGAACTTGAAGCTGCTCACACGCTCCACAGCCGTCCCCTTAATGTGGATGGGTGGATGTGGGTCAGCATTCCTCTTTGTGTACTCATATAGTGTCCCCAGTGTGTTAGTGACGAAAGGAGCACATTGTTTGATGGAAATGAATGAGGGCTGAATTCAAAGAGAGCCTGAAAATCACTGTGGAAATAATTATGCTGCAGGGTTTTTTGTTTGTTTTTTACAAAAGTCATGTTACGAAGTCTGTTTGTGATTGTTTGGGCAGTGAAATTCACACTAGTGTCCTGCTGAAGGTCATTTTATAGTTCTGGCAGTGCTCATTCACCCATCACCCTGCTTGCACAAAGAAGCAGATGCTGTTCTGGCTGATGAGTTGAGGACCTTCTACAGCCCTGTCCAGATTTCCTAGAGTAACTCCCTGTCTTCTGGAATCTCCTCCATCCTCTTAAGACTGTGCTGGAGACACAGAAAGCCTTCTAGTAACGACATGTATTTATGTGCCACCCTGGAGGAATTAGAGTACTGTGCAACCTCTGTAGGGTGGTTGGACTCATGCTACCAGTAGTCACACTGACCCTCGCCAAATGCAAAAATAGTGAAAGAACAGTTAAAAGATGAGGAGGGAAACATATCAGGGTCCTCCACCTGTAAAACCATTCCTGTTTTGGTGGTTGTCCCATTGTTGCCCCTCTAGTGCACCTGTTGTTAATTTCATTAACACCAAAGCAGCTGAAACTGATTAACATCCCCCTCGGCTACTTAACTGAGCAGATCAATATCCCTACTTGTCTGCGTACTCCAAGTAAACAGACAAGTATTACTGAATTAACAAAATATATATATAAAACACATTTACATCTATGAGTAGCACAGTGGTATTAATACCTCCAGGGCTGGGTCCACATCTGTTTGCTGTCTGAAGAGTTTCCAGATGTATCGAGGACAAAGAGAAATAACTCTTTTCAAACAAATTTGGACACAAAGGATGTCTTTTCACCAAATGAAATGGACTGCTTTTTAGATAGAGCTTTTCTAGTCTTTCTAAGCACTCTAAGCACTTAACATTACAAACCACAATCATACACCAGTTTATTTTATGCACTTAAGCCTATAGCCAATTGAGAAATGCCAATTAATCTAACATGCATATCTTTAGACTGTGGGAGGAAACCCACTCAGTCACTAACCTGAACGATCAAACACAGAACTGCTGTATGTCCAAATCTTATGTTGTTTAATTTTTCCATCCCCACTGATGTCCTCATCAGTGCAGGACTTGTGGGCGTACCCTCAAATACAAGTCTGTACCACTGCAGTGACATTACCGTCTAATGGTGTAATTACATGTGGTAGTTTGTGTTGCTGTATTGCTGAACTCCCGTGGTGAATGCTAACACATTTGTCTCGTCTGATAGAAGCACTGCAGGTTCAAATCCCATGTGGCGATGTAAAGCTTCCTTCTTGGCTAATGTTAACAGCTGTAGCAACATCAATATAAGCAAGAAAAAACAAAACAGCTCAGAAACAAGCAATAAGCCGACTGCAAAGTGTCACATCACGTTTTTCTTTTCTGTGTCTGAAAAGCTTTTCTCTAAACTGACAGAAACGGTAGAGGTTACAATTTTATTATTAATCCTTTATTTATCCAGGTAAAAGTCATATTTCCAAGAGAAACCTGGCACCAACAATGCAGTTAATGAGTATGTAACTATTATACTGTATTATTAAGTTGCATTAAAGATATGGTGGTGGGATGGTGGCATTAACAAACAGACAGGAGGAGGAGCTAGAGCGGCAGAGGCGAATATGTTAAGGTTTTTATTGGGAGTGACCAGAATGGAAAAGATTAGAAATGACTAGATTGGAGGGACAGCTCAGGATGAGTGATCTGGAGATAAAGTTTGAGAGGCAAGGCTGAGATGGTTTCTGGGGGTGGCTGTGGCCCAGAAGGTAGAGCAGCTCATTTACTAATCAGAAGGTTGGTGATCCCCTGGCTGCTCCAGTCTGTGTGCCAAAGTATTCTTGGGCAAGAACCCCGAGGGACTCTTAAAGCGTTCATGGGAGAACAAATATGTGTGAATGGTAGATAGAAAGAATTTAGAAGTCTAAAAATGTGCTTGGATAAATGTGTGTAAATGAATGAATGAGACATGTTGCATAAAGTGTTTTTAGTACTCGAGTAGGAAAGCACTATATACGAACCACCCCATTTACCATGATGTGGACATGTGCAGAGGAGGGATAGTGGATATATGAGGCAAAGTATGCTGAAGATGGAACTGCCCAGGGAGGAGGAAAAGAGGAAAACCACAGTGAAGGAGGACATTCAGAGGGTCGGAGTGACAAAGGAGGATGCTGGGGATAGGATGAGATGGAGGCAGATGATCCAATGTGGCGACCCCTCAAGGGAGATGAAAAAAAAAGATATTGCATTTAAGATAAGGAGACTCTCCCGTTGGATGGTCTGTAATCTTTTGAGGTGCTGAATAATGTGGTGCTGAAATGCACATTAAACATAATGCTGGAAATGTGTCGAAAATCTCAGGGGCGTAATTTCCAGGGGGTTTTAGGGGGGTTATGACCCCCCCAATAATCAGACCCAACCAATATAACCCCCCAAAATAAAATTATGAATTATCTTGCATAAATAGGCTGCTGATTTTCTTTACTCATTTCAGGTATTACCAGCAAAATAGTTGCATGTTTAATCATCTGGGAATTTACCCAGATTTATTTATTTATTTAGACAGAGATCTTGTCCTCCGATTTACAACAGCAGAGCTTCTTTGCAATAACAGTCGACTGACTGAATGTGCAAAAAAAGTGCAGACCTATTGTTGAGATTGCAGTTATTTTTCTTCATGCACCTCAAGGTGTTCATCACTTGTTTTGCGAATGGCTCGTCAAATGTGAATATTCAGAATGCACTTGTGCTTCTTTACGCTGAGAGAAAGTGGAAAGGTTGCAGGTGTTTTGTATTATCATGCAGCGGTTTTATTGGTGTACTTGAGATCACACCGACGTGGTCCAAGAACTAAAATGAGTTTGACACCCCTGATTTAGCAACTTGTGTTTTTAGAAAAAAGGGGGAAAAGGGAAATGGCGTCCCTCAGAATGTCAGTTTTCCTATTTCTTCTGTCTTTTCTCGTCTCTTTGCGTGTCTCCTCCTTTTCTGTGTAGTTTAACGTGTGTTCCAGTGGGAGTACTCGGTTCAGTTTGTGTTTTATAAACAGTCGAGAACGCCCACAGCTCCCATGTGTAGGCGGATCCCTGTGCCCTCACTGTGACTCTGTAGACATCTCTATATCAACACAGTGCAAACAACTCGAGAACACGCACACGCAGACACACACCAGGACGCACGGCTGTCAGCCCCGTTGGAAACTGCGCGTGCACGCTGGGGTACACATGTTATTGCAACCTACTCACGCGCGCGCACACGCGCACACTAACCTGTCAGTCGTCAGGAGGAAAGAACAGTCAGCTGAGACATGCAAGTGTAGGAAAACATTTCATCCTTATTACCCTGTTATTCTCGCTCACGCACACACGCGCTCGCTCTGTATTTCTGTATTTAGGCATTATCATTCTCACCTTTTCTCATATTTCTTTCTCACGAGGGGCCTCCTCCCCCCCTCCCTCACTCCCTCCTCAACTTAATCTCTCTCTCGGTCTCTCTCCCTTTTCTCTTCCTCAGTCTTTTCCCCCCCTCAAGGTGTCTAAGCTGTGAGACATTTAATCGCCGCGGTAACGGTTTCATATCTGGAACAGAAATCAAATAATGCCAGATGATTTACTCCCCCTAGCAACCAGGGAGCACAGCCCTAGCAACCGACCCAGCCAGCAGGCCAGACCTAATCAGGTTGAAAATATTTCAATTATTGTGTTGATTCTTGGAGGTGTGTGTGTGTGTGTGTGTGTGTGTGTGTGTGTGTGTGTGTGTAAAGGTGGCTCTGCTGTATTTTAATGATGTCATCTGCTGCTGGTCTGAATATGTGAATGTGAAAGGAAAGGCAACTGCGTCGTGTCACAGAAGTGATCGAGTGCTATTAGAAGTGCTGCTGTTATGATGGAGACATTAGAAGGATACAACAACACATGGTCATTCTGGCTTGGATAGTGTAACAGTTGGCATGCTCTGTGTGTGTGTGTCTGTGTGTGTGTGTGTCTGTGTGTGTGTGTGTGTGTCTGTGTGTGTGTGTGTGTGCATAAGAAAGAGAACACCAGAGTTGGCGAGGCAGAAATGACAGAGGATAGCCAAAGAGTGGGGACAGGATCCAAACTCCAGGGTGCCAAAGGACCAAATCAAGCTTTTTACTCCACCACTCTATCAGACACAGTTGCACAACATTTATTTGTGTTGTAGCTTTGGAAAAAAGTGGAATTGTGTGTATTTGAGTGTGTGTGTGGAGCAGCTGTTTATGCAGTTTGTGTGTCTGTGTGTTTGTTGGAGGTGTGGAAGCGCCTGCATGCGGTGGTGTGTGTGTGTGGGGGGCTTTATTGAAGGCTCACCCAGTCAATCGATAAGTTTGTGTGTGAGTGTGTCTGAGCTACACCAAGACCACATAAAGCACCACATCTCACTTTAATTCAAGCTAATTCAAGTCGGTTGAAAGAAGCTCGAGTGTCACAAAAATTTGCCAAATGATTAAATGCTTTGAGTTCTGAATCCAGATATTTAGGTGCCAAACATTCCCAAATCTTTGTCTCTGCTGATTTTCCCATTGCAGTCAGGATCTATAAGTATTTGGACAATGACACATTTAGTGTAGTTTTGGCTCTCCACGCCACCACAGTGGATCTTAAATAAAGAAAACAAGAGCAGACTTTCAGCTTTAATTTAAGGGTTTTAAGAAAAGTACTCCGTCAGCTGTTTAGTACTCTTTAAGTTTTTGAATCTTCTCTCATAGATTTAATATGTTTTTGCAGCCGAACGACGGCCTCCCTCTTTTGTATCGACATCTCTCTGGAGCTCACACAGAAAGTGAACAGCTGCCAAATGCAAGCTCAACACTTTGAATCGTCACATCATTTCCATGCTTAATTTGTCTTAGCATAACCAGGGAAACCCGTCTCACCTGTCGTTTGTCACTCACTTGCCAGATTCCTTTTAACCATCTCACAAAAATGCTAATTCAATACTTTTGTTAAACCCCTCGAATTAAAGCTGAGCTCTGCACGTCGAGCAAATGTTGTTTGTATGATTTAAAAACCACTCTTGTTGGGTACGCAGGCAAAATTATAAAAGTGTTATGGACAAATATTCTCCATTTTGGCTTTTAGGTTCTTTATTGTTTAAATGATCATCTTTTTGTATTTTCTTAGTATTCTGAGCCTTTAGTTCTTTGTTCCAGTTAGGGCTTGTATTTGAATTTATTGGTTCCTAAGTGTTTCCCTCTGTGTTCCGTCTTCTCCTTGTATTAACTTTACTTTTGTGTCTGAGTTTCTTGGTTTAGATATTCTTACCTACTTCTTGTTTTACTTTGCTAGTTACTTGTCTTCTGTCTCTTGCACTCAGTTTTACTGCCTGCCCTGTGACTGTGTTGATTGTGGGCACCTCTGTCTCATTTCCTTAAATAGCCCTTAGTGTGCGAGTATAAATAGTGCTATGATCCTTCAGTATGGTGGCCCTAAGAGGAGAAATGCACTGCAACATAAAGTACTAACAAATTGAAATATTTTACAAAAACACAAGTATTTTTGGGGAGACATAACAGGACAGAACAGCTGCTGAAATGACGGAAACCAAAACATGGGAAGGACTGCACTGAGGAAAAGATGCAGATAATATGTGCTTTAATCTCACAATTCATATAAAACTGTTGATACATGTTAGCTATTAACCATTTACTGTAAACATGTAATTTCTGCAACTGATCCGTCATGTTATTGTCTCCCCAGAAACACTGAAGCTGTTATATTTTGGGGGCTTTTGCAGTGCAGTGCTTGTTATTTTATTTACTTAATTACTGGAAGTAAAAACCTTATTCTAAACTCATCACATATGGACACCTACAAACCTAACCCTAAATGTCTTTTTTTTAACACACAGGGCTAACATGCTAAAAGAGCATATTTAACCATCTTTTTTTTTTTAAACTAGCCAAGTAGTTTTTGGAGCCTAAACTTAAGGCATGAGCTTCCAATCGGCAACAAAGGCACTGCCTACAGCTACAACATGTCAGTTTGGGTCTGTGAAGCTCTGTGGAGCACTAATGGAGTACCAAGAAAGTACAACGCCTGGATCTGGAATTGTGTGCAGTCCTCCAAAAGGCCATCAGCATGTTGCCAAATGGCAACGACACAATGCACAGACCGATTGCTGATGGGGTGAAAAGTTTTCCTGAACAGGAAAGTGAACCTCAAAAGACAAATTTAACAAGAGGAGAAATAAACCCAAGCAGCAGTTCTACTATACAAAGAAGTTCTTTATAAATTATTACTTCTGCATAAATGAACAAGAGTAGCCTACATATTCCACATATTTTTGTAGTGCTTTTGTAGTACAGGTGGACATTTACCTGTCCACCTGCTTTTTTAAAGGAAGACTCTTATTGGTCATCATTCAACAGTGCTACAGCAGTACTGAAATTTTTTCTGCATCAACGAAATGAAGGATACCTAGCAACGCCAGCAGTATCTGACAGTATGGCAAAATTTAACATCTTTGAATGAGGATGTGCCGAACGCAGTAGCAGCAGAGGACGCCTTCAGATCGCCTTGTGCCGTGTCTTTTTCTGCATTGATTCATCACATTTTTTTCTATTTAATTCCTGTCTGATACTATGATAATGCCACAAATAAAGAGGGTGAAGCACAGAGCAGAGAAGGTTAAAAAAAACCTGCTTTAATCTAATCTGCTCTTTCAATCCCTTTTATTCTCTTATTGTAATTATGTGTGACAATTGGCCTTTAGGGACGAGACAAGTCTCCTTTAGTGACATTTGCTGTTTGGAAGGTGGCAGGAGAGGGTGACAGAGCAGAAAGACAGACATACAAACCACCAGGAAATCTCGGCAGGGAGAGAGAAAACGAAGAGTGTTTGAATGACGCACAGAAATGGATGTAAAAATGGGCTTTTGAGAGATTATGAATTTACATATCTTAATAGAGAAATGCATGGTGTGGTTTCTCACCCCCCAAAAAGGGAAGAAGCTGAAAAGCTCATCTTTTTTGAATGTGTTTCACCCGTGTGTATTTGTGACAAATTTAGGGTGGTGCAACGTCGACCCATGACGGTTCTGTGTTTTAAAGATCACTCTACTCTTCGGTTGTTATCCATGTTCAGAACTGTTTGGATGATTTCGCACTAAATGTCATTTTTCTTTCTAGCCTTTTTGAAGAGCTTTTCACTCAAAATTTGCAGCGGCTCACGGTGGAGGTGGGAGGGGAGGTTGCAGTTCAGCTCCGACCCAGCTTGTTTTTGCCCAAACTGAAGAGTTTTGTTCTGAAATATTCACAATTAATATTTAAAAGGTGACACACATTGTGGATTTCGAAAATATCACAATGCTTTTAGAGAGACCCGTAAGCACCTGGTTCCAGACCTCTCAACTGCCGCCTCCACGTTTCAAATTTTGGAAGTGATTCAGAAAAGTTTGCCTTTGCTCCAGGCTGCGTCCCAGATTAGAGAAAGAATGAGCAGAACTTTAGCTTACGATAGTTTGGTAATATTACCGTGCTGTCACAAAGTCACAGAAGTTTAGATTAATTTTGTTCCAGATTTCTAGTTTGCGCATCAATGTGTCACGTTACCATGGTTACACAAAGAAAGGGGGTTAAAAAAAAAAGGAGTGAAGGAATGTTCACTACAAAAGAATGTCTGTTAAGAAGTCTAGTCAATGATGACTTATTCTTTGACAAAATATTGTAGGTAAGTTTAACTTTAAAATCTAGGTAAAATGTCCCAAAACACTGGGAGTGTGTGTTGCTCTAAAACCAGTATATACCTTCAGTATTGATGGTGCCTTTTGAGATGTGGAAGCCGACAATTCCATTGGCACTAATGCCATCCCATACCATCAGAGACATGCAGGCTTTTGAACTGAGTCCTGATGACGTCCCCTTTCTCTTTCTCAGAGAACAAAACATCCATTATCATAAAAAATAATAATAATTAATTAGTCGGATCAGAGAAGAGTTTTCCTTTGCCTCAGTCTTTTAAAATTTCTGGATCATCTTTGTAAATTTTTTATTTCCATGATAGTGCTTTAACCTGCATTTGTGGATGGCACACTGAACTGTTCAGTTTCTGGAAGTGTTCCTGAGTGGATGCAATGGCTTCCATGATCCATGTTCCATCATACCTGGTTTCAATGCAATGTCTCCAAAGGACCCGAAAATCACAGACATCCAGTACTGATTTTCAGCTGATGAACATTATTCTGAAATTGTTCCACAATTTGCAGATTTGTAGCTTCTGAGAAACTTTCTCTGTGATAGACATTTTCTTTTATACCCAGTCATGTAAATGACCTGTTGCCAATTAACCAAATTAGTTATAAACTGTTCCTCCAGCTATTTCTTTCAAGTACCACTTACTTTTCCAGCCTTTCATTACCCTCATCCCAGCTTTTTTAAGATGTGTTGCTGCCATCCAACTCAAAAGGATCTGATTTCTTTCATGAAACAGTAAAATGTGTCAGTTTAAATGTTTTCTGCATTTATAAAGGAATAGGTCTTTAAATGTTGTATGTAAAATATTACCACATTCAAGCAGTTCATTTTATTATTTATAGAAATTTGACAGTCATATGACGGCTTGACTAAGTGTTTTTTGTTTTCTTTGGAGGTGCTACTGTAGCTCAGCCTCTCTGCTGACATTTATGGTTTTGTCAGTTTTGTCTTGGTCTTGAAACCACACTTTAAAATCTACTGAAACCCATTGTCACATCATGTGAGCACGAAAGAAATGTCAGGTCTGGAAATCCAAACACTCAAAACATCTTTTCTCTTGTATATCCCACAGTTTTTATTTACAATTCCAAATCAAAAAATTCCCTCACAAAATGATTTTCACTCCTGTCGCTGCAGTTCGAAACAAATTAAATAGTCCCCTAAAACACAGGAAGTCAAAAGTTTAATCTTTTTCGGGTGTTTTGTTTTTTATTCTTCTTAAACTCATAATTCAATCTGAAAATAACAGCAGAACATCTAAAGATCGCATTTTTGTATCGTCTAAAGCGGCTATTACGAGGTAATTTGACATCAGAGTGACCAACCTGAATTCTTTTTACCTGAAACAGTAGCATGGATAAGATCAATGCACTTTTAACAACTTCATAAAATTCATTTTATTCCTCCACTCCTCTTCACTCTATTAATTTGGAAAATAGCACAATGAGGAGAGAAAATATGGCACCAAGAGCTGCAGGAAAAAGAAAAAAGGCGATAAAGGGCCATGAAGAGCCAGAGTTGAATGTCAGGAGGTTTTGGATGGATAATGGAGAAGTCAAAAGGAGAATAAAGTGTTGATGAGAAGAACAGAAAAAGACAGAGGAAAGACTCTTCTGCCAATCAGTACTATAATCACACTTTTCCAATTTCCTCTTTATGTTACAAAGACTACCACCCAGCTATAGGTAAGACTGCCTCAGTATTTAAGTGTGTGTGTGTGAGACAGAGAGTGAGAGTGTGTGTGTGTGTGTGTGTCAGTGTGAAGGGCAGCTAGGCGTAAAATTGAGTCCAGATTCATTAGGTTCTGTGAGCTGAGCTGCAGTTGGTTTAAGTGATACATTTCCTCTGGAAGTGGAGGTGTGGAGGTGTGTGGGTGGACGGGTGTGTGGTGGTGGGGTCAGTTATACGTCATGGGTCTCTCTCTCTCTCTCTTTCTGTCTCACACCTGTGCACAGACACACATAAACAGACCTGCGTATCCACACACACAGACAGTTTAGAGGCCTTTATTCTATTTTCTCCCTCCTCTGTCTCAGTGGTGAGTGACACTGTAAATCTGAGCCAATTTCCTCCTCTAATCATCATTAAAAAGCGCAAATTACTCCACTCTCCATTAAACACTCCCACATGCCTGCTGCTATTACGAGCGGTGCAGCCTTTTCCATACGTGCCAGACTGAGGCCAGCCTTCTGCGTAGCTTTGTTCTAACCTCGCTTTATTCATGAGATAAGCACACCAGCATATGTCAAACAGAAAACATGCTGTACTGTGTTTTACCAAAACAGCAGGACCGAACATTTCAATCTCCCATCCATCCAAGCAAAATAATTTTGGAATAAAGATTGTTGTGCTTCTTCTAATGCAAAATAGTCCCTTGGGGCAGATGCAGAATGGGTACAATATTATAGAAAAAGATGAGAAAAGTTGTCCTAACAACTAGAGGCACATTCGTCTGAGGTGATGCTGTGGAGAAGCTAATCTCAAGACCTAACGTACCACACAATAGACCCTGATTCATCACAAGGCAGAATTTAAAGCAACATGGAGCTCTGCAGTTCACGAGTATGTCTTCTGACTCATATGCACACTCAGAGCTGAGTGGTACAGAGTCTGAAAACAACAAACTTTGATTTCATGAATAGTTGCATGTACAAGCTGTTAAAGGGGGATATAAACAACTTGCACTTACTGACCATTTCATTAGGTACACATGTTCAACTGCTTGTGAATGCACATTGGCACATTGTCTCAAAAATGTCAGTCTGCTGAAGTTCAAACTGAGCATCTGAAAGGCTGCTTAGATCATCTGAGCTTTTTAGAAACTTTTAAACTACTGGAATTTTCCTATATAAATATGTCTAAGACGTCTTTTTCTAGTTGTTTGTGCGCTTACAATGTCTGGATTAATAAAACATGCAAGTTGAATCATACAGGCTGCACTGGCACTTTTAGATTAGTATCTCTGAGAAATCACTTGGTTAAATGAACATACAAAGATCAACCAGTTGTTTTTGCTAATGCACTCTCTTCACTTTAATATACTTTTTTTAAAATCAAGGTGTAGGCCTGTTTTTATGAGATCATTAAATGCTGTTTATTTAGAGCTATGTAAATATATATAATATATATACAAACACGATATTACGTTACCATTATAGTATTGTATAGAATTGTATAGTTAGTAATTAGTACCTTTTTATCCCTTAATTTTTAGCGAAACCTAGCATGTTATTTATTTGTAATTCCTAGTTTTATATCTCTTGGAGATATATCCTATATCCTTTATATATTTATAAATGCACCATGGGGGGCTTAGGGTGAAACAGCATTTCGGTACACTGTATACTGTGCATACTGCTGTATTGACAATAAAGCTCTTGAATCTTGAATCTTGAATATGATGCATGGCTGTAGTTTAGCAGTTACACTGGTTAAAAATTAAACATCAACTGCAAATTCCCCTGCAGCAGCGAGAAATTTGGTGAGAACAGACAACTATTGGTGTGATTATTCAGAAGTAGAAGAAATATAAAATGACCATCAATTCCCCTCGGTCTGAGCACCATGAAAGAGCTTGCCTGAGAAAAGTGGTGATCTTTGTACAATCCCCAAGAACAACATGGTAACATATTGCGCTGTAATGGATTGAATGGACTAAAATCTTACAGCACCTGCAAAATCCCCCTGCTCAAGAACACACATGTATAGGCCTGTCTTAAGTTTGCCAGTGAACATCTAAATGATTCAGAGAAGGCTTGGGGAAAAGAGCTGTGGCCAGATTAAACCAAATTTGAAACCTTTGGTATCCACTTAGTCTGCAGTTTTTTGAATAAGAAAAATGCTGAGTATAACCCAAAGAACACCATCCCTCCCCACAGTACAGTGGAAACATTTCTCTTCAGGGCTGTTTTTCTGCTAAAAATACAGGAGAATGTCAGGAGAGGGGACAATGGATGGGCCCATGTACCATGAAATCTTGGACAAGAACCTTCTTCCCTCAGCCAGAAGACTGAAGTAGGGTCGTGGATGTGTCTTCCAGCATGACACAACATACCACCAAGGCAACAAAGGGGTGGCTAGAGATTAAACACATTAAGGTCATGGAGTGGCATAGCCAGCCTCCAGACCTCAATCCTAAAGAAAATCTGTGGGAAAAGCTGAAGCTTCCTGAAATTGAAAGGATTTAGGCAGTTAAAGAGTGGGCCAAAATCCCTCCTGAAATGCTAGCTACAAGACGCATCTTCCCGCTGAGCTTGCCAAAAAGTGTTTCTCCATTAGGTACCAATGGCAAATACTTACATTCTAATATATATACTAATACCTTCACTCAATGACACGCAAATTGATTTATTAACTGTTTTGTTGAAATTCTGTCTTTGTCCATTAAAATTAATGTACTGGAGAAATTTGAGATTGTTCATTTCTTTGTTAGTGAGCAAACAAATTCAGCAGGGAGTCAAATAATGAATTCTTTCAGCGTCTCTGTGACGGAAATTTGTAAAGAAGAACAAAAGAAAGCAAAGAAACGGCTATGTGAATGGGCAAGGTTTTTCAGTTCTTGAAAATGAGCAGTTGTATGTTGGCTTTGTCAAGGTAAACTTTCATTCAACCATATGTACCAGTGTAACCTCCAAAGACACGTCAACAAGAAAGGATCGCTACTGCTGCTGGCTGTGCTAACAGCCAAATTCAGGAAATTAACCTGATGCTTCTGTGCAAAACAACAGCAGAATTTAAATGCCCAATGTGGCTATTGAGGGTTTGACCCAGCTCTTAAGTACATACAAAATTTACATGGCCAATATTTAACCTCATCCAGAACACTTTGATTATTTTTGACTTAGCTTTGAGTGTTTTGACTCTTTCCTTCTTTCGATTAGTTGACAAATCGTTTTCTCTTTCATTTGAACTCGTAAATTATTTACCAGGATCCAGTGTCTAGTTTTTACTCGGTAGTTGGTCATCTTCAATGTATAAGTGCTCATACACTATACAGACTCTACTACTATAAAAAGTACTTCTTAAAGTGTCTGAAATTGTATTAATTATTTACTTTTCACTCCCCAGCTTTACACTTTATTTTTTGAGTGTATATTTGGCTTTGTAATTATCATTTGTGTTTCCAAAAGCTTGTTTACATTTGACGTGTCAAAAGGTCAAGGAGGAATTTAAAAAGCAAGCCCTCACATGCTCTCAGTAGCAGTCACAGCAAGATTATTGAAGTTCTGCTTAAAACGTCTAACATTTGTCTCAGACCATGCAATCTAATTTGCCTCATTGATTTATCAGACTGATCTTCCAGTGGTTGACTGGCAATGCGTTACCTGCAGTGATCACATGGCAAAGTGTGCTAATTTTTCCCTTAATGAAAAAAATGTGTTGCATGTAGAGAAGAAATTTGCACTGTTTTAGGTCACTTTTTCTTTAAGAAGATAAATACTTGTTTTTTGTGCTATCTTGCAAATATGAAAACATGCTGAAAATAACTTGGATAATATTTGATCCCGAGCAGAGCACTACTGAGACTTCACTTCTGCAAATAATTTCTTCAACTCCAGGAAGTGCCCGTATCTCACTGGCATAGTTTTAGGGGTAGCCTGCAGTTGAGGATGATGGGATTTCGTTATTGAATATTGTACGTATGACAGTCTCATTTCTTGCCTGTGGCCTGAGTACAGCGCTTGCAATATTCTCGCCCACAAAATTCATTTTAGTCTGACGTTTTAGGCCCAAATATAGCCTCTGTATTTTATTGGTGATCCTAGACTGAAATATTAACGTGCTAAAGGGTGCGCTGTTTTTGGAGCATTAACAGAGGAAAAGGCAGCCCAGTGCAGGCGATCTCTGTTTATATAAACCACAAGTGTGTTATAATCACCTCCTCTCTCCTGATTCTGAACTGTGGGCTGTGGGCTCACCGTGCCACGGCAAAATGGCTTCTTTGGTCATGCTCTTCTGCTACGGGGGGGACTCAGTTTTGAGTTAGCCGGTGGCTGCAGACCTGTGCAGAATAACTTGCATATCGTTCTCTAAATGATTCAGTGTTTATTAAAAGCAGCAGGGAAAAAGAATCAAAATAGCAGACTCCATTTTTTGCAAGTGCATACTAAGCGAGTGGTTAACAACTGTGCACTCTGTGTGCTTTTCCTTCTTTATGTGCAGGGCTAAATGAGTGAATCTATGGCCCTCTTGAAAACAGATGACTCTGACATGTGCCATATTGAAGGCTGAGGTGTTAAAGACACACCTCCACTCTCACCCCCTGACACATTAACTCCTCTTGGAGAGCCATAAAGGAGCATTTAACCCTTAATGGAGAGAACCCTGGTGAGCAGAGTCCAGCTGTCCCGTCATTAGCCCGTGTTTGTTTTCACAGTTTGTTTGTTTGTTTATTGCCGTGTTTTTGCACCTGCAGCACAGCCGTGTAGGGTCGTGAGAAAGGCTCGGGGTGTCAGGAGAGTGCACGGTCACGATGTGTAACAGGAGACTTTAGAGTCACCACTGACTAGATAACCTAGCATTTCAATCTGCATCTTCTTGGTTTTGCAATCTACGATGTGGAAAGGCCGCCATGAATCTCCGTATATTGATATCTGCGTCGTTGTGTTATAACAGTCCAAAAAATGAAATAAAACTTAGTAAAATCAACACAATATCATGGGAAAAACACAGTTCAGAAATGTGAAACAATACACTAAAGAAGGAATTTAGTTAAATAGAAAAGACAAACACAAAAAAGTCAAGAGCTCAGTAATATGAATGAGGTTAAATGAAATGAATCGAATGCACGCATTGTGGCGTGAGTGTCCAAATGTTTTTGTTGTCGCTTCTTGAGGCAGCGGATGTTCGACAGATGTTAGATGTTAGTACGCCGGGTGGTCAGGATCTATTAATTATCCACTGAACACAGTCAGAGTCATTCTGAGGACCTCTGCAACAGCTGATGCAGGGATCCAAATGGTGCATTGATTCAAACTGGTTTCAAACAGCCACAGCAACGAATCCCCTCAGTAAGTAATACTCAGGCACAGAAATCTTCCTTCCCAGGGCCAAGTTTGAGATTACACCACTTCACAACTAATGAAATCCTTTTGTGTTTTCTCATACTGGTTGGATTAAAGTCTCTGTTCACCTAACCCACGTTATCTGGGAACTGAGTATGTCCACGTCTCACGACAACGGCGCATCGCTTCATGAAGTCTGTCAAATTGTGCTCACTGTGTTCTCGCATGTCTTAATCAGATCCACACTCGTCCATATTATTGTCCAAACATGTCACATACCCAATGGTGAAAAGTGTGAGAGAAGAGCTATTATAAGAGCTTTATAAAGTATGAAGCTGTACTTATATTAACAATATTGCACAGCCACTAACATTAACGTGCCAAACTTCTCATTAGCACACGTATGCTGTGTGTGTGGATTTAATACTTTACATGCGTTCTAAGACTGTTAAATTGGTAACATTTGATAGTTAATATAATAGAGTACACAGCTGAGACTGACAGTGAAGGTACAAGTAATCTATCTAATGTAATGTATCTAATGTAATGTTAAGCGATCCCACCATCCCGAGGGAAACATGAATCTACAAATTTCATAGTGACCCATCCAATGATTACTAGTTAGATATTTAACCTTCAGACAAAAATCAGAGGAAATCATAAGAAGTCCTGTTATATATTATGTTAGTCCTTCCTGAAGCGATTAAGATGTTTCTAAGACTTAAGGATGTCCACAGGGTATCCACACTGCTCGCCTATCGTTTTTCTGTTGACAGTGTGATTATTAGTTCATTTTTACCACTCTGATTTGCACTCGCTCACCTCAAAACTGAGAAAATCTTAATGTGGGATCGTCCCACGTTGCGTTGCTTGTTATTATCTCACCCATCATCACTTGAAGCTTCTGAGATTCACTGACTTTCGGTGGTCTCTGGTTGCCACATCACCGTAAATCACTTCCACTGTGGATGTCCCTTTAAGGGATCGACCACCATTAAATTGCTGTTGACCAGTTTGTTAGCATGTGTAGTACTAACTGTGTGGTGGCTTACCATCATTTAGGTTTTCTTGCACTGATTACACTTAAGAGGCGCTTAACTTTGTCAAATCCAAGAGGCAAAGGAACAAATAAACACTGTAGTGTGTAACCCTCCAGGTTGCAGGTCATGATGGTGCTTTGAGGGTCTCCCATTAAGAAACAGTACGGTCGGTGTGTGTGTGTGTGTGTGTGCGTGCATGTGTTTGTGCAACACAGGGAGGTTAGGTTAGAGAGAAGATTAAGAAGTTCTAATCTCTTCTAGGTTGGTGGCAAGGCACAGTGTGTGTGTTTGTGTGTGTATGTGTGCATTGATAACAGCTACTACTAGATAAGGAGAAGCTAGTCCCTCTGGTATGTCTTGATGGGCTATGTGCATGTGTGAGCACTATAGCTAGCATCTGAAGCGCAGAACCGCAGGCTGACGCCGTGACAGAGAAGCAACATGACACGACAATAACGTGGCGGGCAAAGGATGACTTGTTTCTCCCCTCTCCTCCCCAGCTCGCTCCCCGTCCTTACTCCTGAAATCCCCCCCCCCGTAATCACTCCCCTCTGTATCCTCCGTATATAATTTAGTAGCAATTCTGCTCTCCTATTCCCTCTGTCGCCCCTCCTCATGGAGAGACACAATGAGATATGACATTTCATTTGAGTTTCCCACCCGCCCGGCACCCTCGCTCCAAGAAATAAATAAATATTTCATTAGCAGCCTGAGCGAGAGAGGAAATAAAGATGCGCATGCACGTGCTCAACGCGGGACAACACAAACACGAGGGCGGACAAAAAAAAAAAAAAAAACGGGGGAGGGAGAAAAGCAATATAAACGCATTTGCACATTCATGCTCACATACAGGCCTCGGTCATTACACAAGCGGCACCTCGACACCCCATTTGCACACACGTACACACAAGCACATGGCTTTTGGTTCGTGGAGGACCAGTGCAAACATGCTTTATGTGGACTGCGATAATGCAATCTCTGGCTTGAAATAGACAAGATAGATAAGTAATGAAGATAATGTATCTCCCTCTGTACCTCCTATCATCCCGCCTCTCTCGTTAGACTTCTTTATCATCTCCCTCCCTCGCCTGTGTTCTCTCTCAATCTCTCTCAGGTCTTACCTAGAGACTCTTGGCTTTATTGTCTTAATTAAAACAGAGCCTGTTTAATTATTTTAATCCATACTACTGCACAACAGGGACTCCTGAGGAGAGGGAGTGCTGCAGAGAAGAAGGAGGTGGTGGAAAAAAAGGAGGGGAGGGGGCAGCCCTGACATTTCAAATTAAGCTCTTCAAGTTCAAAAGCAAGAGTTCTTATCGCTTTTCCTCTCATTCATTTTCCCATTTCTGCCCTCCTCTCCCTCCATCTCTCCACGAGTCTGGCCTGTTCTTACTGATCTCCTCGTCCACCGCCACCGCTCTCCATCCTCCTCCTCTTTCCCTCTCTCTCTCTCTCCATTGCCTTCCTCATTCCTTTCGTCGTCCTCCTCCTCTTCACTACCTTTGAGAGATTAGCAGTTTGAAGAACAGCCTTGTTGAGAGCCGTTTTCAAGTCCAGGACTTCAAAAGAATCTGTGATTATTACAATACTGCGTGGAGTCACGTGTGCATCTTTTTTTTTTTTAAAAAAAGGCTTTTCTTATCTTAATACACACCCACACGCATGCAGATACCCTCACATACCAAAACCATAATTCACACTCGAGAGTGCAATCACACCGAGTGTGATTTAAGTGGTTTATTTGAGCTCTCGAAGGTTCATGTGCCTACTTTGGTTTGCTTGGGTAAATGAGAACAATAAGGCGTGAGACGTGGGTCAAAACATGACAGCACTGAGGTCACAGTCATGTAAGCACATTTAAAGGGACAGTTCACCTCAGAGTGAAATCTGTTTTTTCTAGCCAGTAAAACTGTTTAGCTGTGACTCGCCCAGTTTGCAGTTATCAGCAGTAGTAGATTTCAACCTTCCAAAACCAGTCACGGCATGGCTGCCTGTGCCTGAGCTCGGCTCTGCTGGACGTTTTTTCCTGTTAAAAGGGAGTTTTTCCTTCCCACTGTCACCAAGAGCTTGATCATGGGAGGGGCCGTCTGGTTGTTGGGGTTTCTTTGTAGTATTGTAGAGCATTATTGAATTTATGGAATAAAATGACCTTACTTTATATCTCAAGAAATAATTCACTTTATGTTTGAAAAACCAAATGGACTTCAAGTATCACATTTGATTTGCTGTGTAAGCAGAGAAGTAACGCGTTACTGTAATCTGATTACTTTTTTCAAGTAACGAGTAATGTAAGGGATTACTATTGCAAAAACGGTCATTAGATTACCGTTACTTTCACGTAGGAATGCTGCGTTACTGCGTTACTAAAACCGTGATTTTTTGCGAGAATGTCTCATGACAGTGACGTAAGCGAGTGCAACGTTCATGACAACAGCTGTCTGCAGATCAACAATGGATAATGTATCAGTGCGGGAGAGAGTATGAGCGTGCAGCGTTTAAAGCATGGAAGTACTGACCTTACTTTGAGTTTGATTCCATAAAAAGTGACAAAAACATTAGTGTCCACTGTTCACTGCGTGGAAGAAAACTTCTTTTTAAACCCCTAAACTTCCAAGCAAGCACCGAGTGCGCTACGACGTAATGTGAAATTCACAGAGAAACTCGCGGATTCTTCCACTGACCGCTGCGGCACACCTGCACCAGGGTAAACCTCCGCCTAACCCACTCCTGCTTTACAGGTGAAAATAGAGCAACAGGACCGCTAGTCTTTGATTTTATTTATTTTCTGCTGTGTTTTACTTGCATCTATTTGAAAGAGTGAGTGTAAACACAAAAAAAATATTTTATTTTATGTGCTGGAATGTGTAGAAAATAGGTTTAAATGTTAAACAAATTTCTTCCAGTCAGAGAATGTTGCATATAATTTAATTTTTGCTTGATGCATAAAGTTAAAAGATTAAAACTAATAAAACAAGTTTTAAAAAGAGACTTTTCCATTTGATTACATTTTGTATGATGGATTATGCAGAAAAAGTAGAATTGGGCTGAAAGTTCTATCGCTTTATTACCTATTCAGGTTGTAAATCGTGTTTTTAAAAAGTAACTAAGAAATTAATTACTTTTGAAAATAAGTAATCAGTAAAGTAACGGGATTACTTTTTGGGGGAAGTAATCAGTAATTAGTTACTGATTACTTTTTTCAAGTAACTTGACCAACACTGTGTGTAAGTAATGAAGTCACTAACCTTATTCTGAACAATACCTCATAATACCTCAAGAGCTACAACATGCTATTCATTTTCTTATTTACATTTTATCGGCTGTTTGCTTTGTATGGAAAGCAAAGGAAGACTTTACCTGGCTTCCTCTTTTTGCCGTCCCAATCAGAAGCCTTTCTTGAGGCTGAAGATTTTAATGTTCAGCTGATCAATATCCTCACAACAGTTTTCCTATCAAGTGGATAAAATGTTTCACTGATTTCTGGAGAGCGGAATCTTTGGTCACCTGATTCATTTCATTATTAGAGTTATGTCATTATTATTGGAAGACACTGATTGGTAAATTTAGTTGCAGGTCAACATTGACTAGAATTTTGTACTGAGGTGTTATGTATACTGGATATTTAAGCTAAATATAAATAAGTAGCCATTACCTAGTTATTAGGCAGCTTATTAAATATAGCTAACAACTTGCAATTAGCTATATAATAAATTAGCTATATAATAAAAAAGCTAATAACCTCGGAGTAAAGCGTTGCATTATTATTAATCCCTGAATCTCTTCCACAGCCTGTCTCCCTTCCTTCACCCATAAGGCTGTCCCTGCCTGAGCCTGGTTCTGCCAGAGGTTTCTTCCTGTTAAAAGGGAGTTTTTCTTTCCCACTTTTGCCAAACGGTCATCTGACCCTTGGGGTTTTCTCTCCATTATTGTAGGGCCTTTACCTTGCAATAAAATGCTTCTTAAGGAAACTGTTGTTCTGATTTGTTGATATATTAAAAAGGCTGAAAAACTCAACTGAATTGCATGCAAAGTCTGCAAGGTGGCCGTGTACATCTTTTAAATACAGTCTATGGTTTCACTGAGGCTTGGTTAGATTTATGTTAACAATCTCTCTTTGCTAGTAATTACAGGGGAATGCATTAGAACATTTCATCCTTATTTCAGGAAAGTAGTTTCTGGCAGGGAACTAGCTGCTTCATTCATGCTTTGCCCTCACTATTCATCAGCTGTCTGCCTACCAGCTGGCTGGCTGTGCAGCGGGGATTTTACTGTATAAGCATTAACTGTTATGACACAGTCATGCCAACTCCATTTGCTGCCACAGCTCAAAGCTGCTGCTCTCGCTGATTTCTAGTAATGTTCCCGTGTGTGTTTATACAAGACTGAATGTCTTCTGCCATTTACCATAATTCTGTGATGTAACAATCTGTCTCAGACTGAACTGTGACTGTTATTCTGGGAATTTCCAATCAATTTGATAACTCAAATGTCAGTTAGACGATGTCCCAGGCAGTATGGTGAGCACTTTTTTCCTTTTCGCTCTGCCCCAATAAAGAGGGGTTTTTTTCACAGTGTTACCTAATGCCTCGGAGAAACTGAGGATGTCCACGCACAGATATACAAACAAGCTTCATTATACTAAGCCGACTTTGTCAGTCTCCATCAGAGAGTGTGGGAGACAGTCTGAAGAGTTTTGTTCCCCGTGGACCACAGAAAAGAGAGGGGGGTTGGGGGGTGGAGCGGTGATGAAAACCAGCGACAGATAGTAAATGGCAAGGATGGAGGGGCAAGTGCAACGGAGAGGGTACATTACATAATTTGTGTTCCCTCTTCTGTCTTTCTCCCTATTCGCTGTCTGATTAGTGTGACCTTGGTGCAGCCGCAGCTCACCTGCTCCTGTTGAACTCTGGGTAATGAAGCCAGCGTTTACAAATTGAGAAATAAACACCTGGCTCCCTGGGAATGGTAATAAGCTCTCTCTCTTGCTCTCTATCTTTATCTCTGCTCCATGCCCATTCACATTTCTGTCCTCCTCCCTTTATCCTCCTCCTTTATCTCGCTCTCTCACTTACATTTCTCCCCCCTTTTCTCCTCCATTTCCTCTCCACCTTCCTCCTCCTCCTCCTCCCTCTCTCTATCTGTTTCAGCAAGGAGTCTAAACTACCCAGATTTCCAGTTTACCTTCTGATTAAGGAGTGAGTTGAGCGTTTCTATTCCCTCTGTCTCCCTCCTCTGTTCCATCCCTCATTCATGTGCTGCCACGGTAACTAGCCTATTATCTGACAGTTCCACTCCACTGACCTGCCCAATAACAGCTTTCACATCCCTATAAATGCCCTGGAGAGAGCAGGAGAGAGAGAGGAAGACACAAGAAGGGGGAAAAGTGTGTGTGTGTGTGTGTGTGTGTGTGTGTGTGTGTGTGTGTGTGTGTGTGTGTGTGTGTGCATCAACGTATAAACCCTGGAGATTGCTCCGTGTTATAAACATTTACGCCGGGCTAACAGATCATCTCCGAGATCCGGGATTGGTCTGACTCCCCCCACCCTTCCCCCCGGCGAATTGAAAGCCCAAGATTAGCGAGATGATAGCTTTTCAGATTGGTGAGGAAACACAGAAATGAGTTTCACCGACTGAGTTTACGGAGGATAGATTGGGACAGTTAAACGGTGGATAAATTGATGGTTCTCTCATTGTCTCTCCAACAGTATAGTGGCTAAATCTATTAACCATCAGCAACCCATCTCGGCGGCGATAGAAAGGAGATACAACAGACGAGGAGAGCAGGGGACCATGAAGGAAAGGTTTGAATAGTAAATGTAAAAATACTTGAGGAGGGATAAGGAAGGTTAGAATAATAGAAGGCATGCTGTTAAAAGATATTTGACACTATTATTTACTGTATTTTTTAATGCACATATAAATACAAATATATTCATGACACATATACACATTAAAATGTGTATGGCTCTGTGAGGGTGTACTACAGTTGTTTTTTGAGCTAAATATTACAGGTTACATAATTAAATACCTAATAATTTAATAATTACACAACTACTGCATCACAAATACAATGGGCAAATAAGAGATTTTTTCCCACCTCTGCATATCCCTAGTCTCTTGATGACTATGAAGCAGAGACTTCTGAGTTAAACCATACGGTGGCCCTGAAAGGTCAAACGCACTGTAACTTAAGCGAACACCAGCAAATAGCACAAAACACAACTGAAGTTGAATAAAACAGAAGAGAAATAGAAACAATACACCAAAAGGGCACAAAAAACACAACAGAAGTCATTATGTTACCAAATTTATGCACTACGATTCCCAGCACCACAGTGAACTGGATCATCAGTTTATGTGCGTGCACTCACCCACTACTTCATGTTACCTTCAGAACTGCCTCCATTCTTCATTGCACAGATTCAACAAGGTGCATTTCTCCGAGATTTTGGTCCAAACTGAGGTCATAGCATCACACAGTTTCTGTGTTACAGTTACAGTGAACTCATTCTCATGTTCAAGAAACCTGTTTGAGATTATTTGAGCTTTGTGGCATGTCATAATGCTGGAAGCAGCCATCAAAAGATGGGTACAGTGTGGACATGGTCAACAACAATACTCAGGTAGGTTGTGGTCTTTAAACGATGCCCAGTTGGTAATAAGGGGCTAAAATTGTCCAGAGAAACTATCCCCCACACCATTACACCACCACTGATATAAAGCACGATGGATCCCTGCTTTTGTTTGTTTTTCCCTCCAAATTCTGATCCTACCATCCAAATGTCAGAGGAGAAATCTCATGAGACTAGAGAACATTTCCAGTTTTCTTTTGTCCAGTTTTAGTGAGCTCTAAGCTGATTGTAAAGGAGCGTGTTTTGCTGGTAAGAACTCTGACAAGGTCTTTTTCTCAGTAGCTAGAGTACGCTGTGATGTAATGGATTTCTGTTTAATAACAGTGATCTTTTAAATTAACAGGTTTATATTAAAGTAATGTTATCCTACACTTGTATATCACACAGTTTATTTTTTACTGGCAGAGAGTAGAAAACAAGAGTTTGTCCTATACACTACTGCACATACAGTACTGTACTATTCAAACCCAACACGCACAACTAATCCTTCTTGGAAAATTAACGACATCAAGTCCTTGTCGCATTAGAAAGCTGATAAATTACATTTGATAAAAGTCTTTTCTATAGACTGGGTCAATACGCTGTCTGTGTATTTGAGTGTGTGTGTTTCTGTGCAACACATCAAAGCCAGGGAGTTTGAAAGGAAACACTAGAGGATGAATTTAATGAGTCCATTTAGTACTGATTAAACAGAGTGACAGTCAAATGATGAGGATGGTTTTAATAAAAGTTATCTTCCTAATCCCACAATCTGTAACTATCTGCTCCAACTCGCTTAAGTCCACATAAGGTCTGGATTTATAGTTTTACTATGAATCTGCAGTAACATGAAAGAAGCCCCATCATGACTACCCCATTGCCCAATCTATAAAGACACCATGGAAATACCAGAACTAGAACTACTGCCTTGCAGTCTCGTGACAGCCAGTCAAACTGTATTTTACATACGCATCTATCTGGATTTTAAAGGGGATTTAATAGGTGGTCACAAAAGATTAGTGTCACTGATTCACTATCCAACCAGCTATGGTTACAATTTCCCATTTTCTTACTGAGATATGGCATTTTTTTCACACCGGTATATATATAATTTTTTTTTTTTTTTACTTTTTAAGTTTCCTATAATTTCAAAATTCTTGATTAAAATGCCAAACATAAATTTCATTTATTTATTTCTGCTTTTTTTTTTAACTTAACGATGTCAAAATATGTCCATTTTCTAAATTTTGTTTGGCCACTGTTGTTGTCCATCTTAATGTGTACAAATGACCTGGTTAATAACATGACATGGCACAGAACCATAATAGCCTATTTGTTAGACATAGATTTGTTGAAAGTTATAGCCATTACACTGGATGTGTAAAATCCCTGTGAATATTTTCTTTTCAGATTTTGCTGGACCAACTGGAGCTTCTTACAAATTTTTTTCAAACCAGGCTTGATTTTTCTAATTTTTCATATGACAATAAACAGATCTGACCAATCAAGCAACTGCATTTGGTAACAAGTGTCTTTGTTGCCCAGAAAACATGTACTGTGATATGGAAGTAACAAAATAATGCTATTTAACCTCAGATGCTGCTCTGGGTCAGTTGGCATTTTGAAATGATTTCTTTGCATCCTCAGACGTTATCCGAACTGTTATTCCAACAAGAGCTCAAACTGCTCCACCGACATCCTAGAATATGTTCAAAAATGGCAGTGATAACACCTCAACTCCTGGATCAAAGCACGAATTCTCCTTGCCGCTGCTTTCTCGTGAAAACTGGATGAGCTATACTATAAGCAGCATTCTTGCTTTCACTTGACATTTTAAGTGTTAATTCCCTTTTAGTCTTAATGTGTTTTATATGCAGTACAGCAAGTAGAAACAACTCAAATGCTGGGAGTTTTTTCACTCTTGGGTCTCCACTCTTTGTTAGTGTTTGTTAGTGTTTCAAGACAGACATGTCTCGAAAGTGAGTCTTAAAAGAGTGTGATGCAAACCAAAAACAGAGTCAATTAAAGTAAAAGTTGTGCCTTATTGTTACAGCCAACATATTTCCAAACTTTTTTCATTACCTGTTTCTGGGTCCAAACTCTTCAGTTCCCAAACTCAAACAAACACTACGGTATCCCTGAGAGTTAAAAACTGTCTAAATTCTTTCATCTTTAATAAAATGATCAGTGTGGCTGATACAACAGGGTTTAGGAAGTTTAACAGAGTTAGAAGTTAGCATGGAGTTAGTTCGCTAGTTTAAAGATGATATACCATGTCCTGACTGAGGGATTTCTGAAAAACTAGTACATACAGCTCTGCTGTCACTTCAGACATAAATGAAGACAAGATAAAACTAAACAGGTTTGACGTTTGTAGGGTTACTGAAGTTAGGCTAGCTAGCATATAATGGTATGCTACATGCTGGCTAGCTGCAAAGCTATGGTTAGGAGCGTGCAATATAGACACATTAGCACAGCAAAGCTGAAGGATTACGCTAATGTTTTTCTCTCAATGAAAGTCACATGAGGGTCCTCAATGGGCAAAGACAAATTAAATCACATGACAGGAAAAAGATGCTGAAAACGGGGGAACACCTGAGATGACCCATCCCCAGAACAAAGCAGTATCTACCACGTCTTTGTGACCAACCACCCACAACCACTCGCCAGCAGGTCAGGGAATACTTGTTTTTCTGTAGCAACCAGTGGTTACTAAGGGGGTCACTGAGAGGGGGTCTCTAGGCCTCTAGACTTGGCTGGACATGTCAATGTGAAAATATCTACTTGTAATCTAAACTATGGTTTTTTCATCTAATCCCGAGTTCAAATGTCTCTGTGCCCTCTGTTATTAGATTACATAATGCATAAACATAATGGGACTGATTAGTTTTATCATTTTTAATTTAACTATCATTTAACCAGAGAGTACCCTGAGATTAAGATGTCTTTATCAAGGGAGATTTGCAACACCATTACAATGTTAATAAAAATCAATGATGTTAACATATTTTACTTGATTTGCTTTGTGGAAATCGCAAATTTGTGTTTGTAAATGGATGGAAAATCCTACCCACTCCATCACAGTATCACTTTCTCCTGAGGGTTTCTGAAGACAGTGTTGTGTGTGTGTGTGTGTGTGTGTGTGTGTTAGTGTGGACCCGAGGAAGAGAAGGAGAGCAGAGATCACAATGTCTGGGATGTTTTTGAGACGCTCTGAGATGAAAAAGGTGAGAAGGGCCACAGGAATGGTTTCCCATGATCCCGCCTGACCTGACCTGGGCCGGGCTAGACTGGTGGTGATGGTGCGTGCGTGAGTGTGTGAGCATGTTGGGTGGTGCTAGCTTTTCGCCTGGCTCACTACTGTAAACAGCGTTACTTCTGGGCAGAGGCTAGAATCCACTTTAAAAATAAAGTGTCTTTTCCCACATCTGCCCACATTATGTGGACACCGCTGAGGCCACGTCTGTTTTCAGCTTCAGAGCATTAGAGCATCATCAGTCAAACACCAAAACATTCACAGTTCAGGAGCACCCAATCTAATCTGTGACCGTGTGCGTGTGTGTGCATTTGAGTGTGTTAAAGAGGCAATGATAGCTCAGCGAGGATAATAAACCCTGAACCAATCACATATCAATTTCATCAGGGGAGTTTCCAACATCCCTCGCTCTAATTGGTTATCATGTAATCCGGTGTCCCGAAAGACCTGTCTGTCTTTCTAGCCATCCTTTGCTCCCTCTTTCTCACTCTCACCATCTCTCCTTCTGCTGAGCTGTCGGTGTAGCTCACTTCATCCCACTTTTGTAAACCATCCTCCACATTTACCCCATTTCAGTTAAACTTTTACAGCGATTTCATTTCTCTTCCCCCATTCCTACGTTCTTGAGAGCGCGAGAGGAAAAAAACGGCACCCTTCACTTTTCTTTCCCATTTTTCTCCTCCTTGATGTCTCACACTTTCCATGCATTGATCTGCTCCCATCAATGTTGTTCCCCCATCTTTTCCATATATCACGCTTCCTCACTTCTTTTTCTCCCCCCCCCCCACTTCTCTTTAGGGGGAGTCATTGAGTGTGTAATCGCTTGGTTACGGTGTGTCAGTCTGCGTCTGAACCCACCATCTGTCCTCTGGGCTTGCGTCTGGGGCTGCAGACGCACACTCTCTCACACACACACACACACACATGCAGTGCAAATATACAGACTCACACCGTCGAGCCAAGCTCATTCACACCACAATATGATGACAGCTGTATCACCCACCTATTGACATGAGCTGTCAGAGGGGCAGTGACTAACATAACACATTATGACATATCCCACACACCCAGGTGGCGACTCCAGTGTACACACATTGTGATGGGTTAGAATTGTTCTTCAGTTATGGCCTAACCTCATTTTGGTACATGGCTATAATTTGATTAAAAGATTAGGACATGTGAGGCATGAGGCCAGAAATATTTACATGTTCCCTGTCCTAAATAGGTGGTGTCCACTGTTTGGTGACTTGCAGGTTAGGATATGAACACAATTAATGTCAGCAGTGACCTTGGAAGCCATAGTTAAGCTTGAAACTTCAATTTTTAATCAGTGAGACAGATTTTTTAATTACTGTTGTATTATTTGGGCTGATCATTGAATCAGAGGGGGTTTCACTCCCATCCAGACTGTAAAAGTGCTCGAGCTTTGACGTAATAGTGGCAATAAAGATATGAAGAATAATAACAACAGTTGTAACAATAATGTGTTTTTAAGTTGTCTCTTCTTATGAACATTCAAAAAACTTCAGAATAAAAGCAAAGAGAGACTTATCATCACAAGTTAGAAGCTGTTAGTTATTGTTCATCAATGTTTTATGTGTGGTGTGTGTAACATCATGTCTACATGGAAAAGAAGTACCAGGGGAATAAAAAATTCTCAATGTGTCACTTTAGAAAGATGAAAAATTGATGAGCAAACTAAAATCAGTGGAAATCCACCTGCAGCCGCAATCAAGCTATATAGAAGAAGCAGCAGTACCAGTAAGCAGAGCTCCAGAGGCGTCCTCCTTAAATGATGCCATAGACAGCCTAGCGCTAAAAAAAAAACAGATGGCCAAGCAGTTTGGATTTGGCCCAGGGTTTATCAATGGAAATCAGAGTATCTGTGAGAGCTCAGATGGTGTGAAGGACATCGCGTAAGTGAAAAACCAAGGATTGCTCCACAGCACAACACTTATCACAACGGCAACATGAAGCTTGCTAAAGAACATTAAAAGAAGACCATTTGTTTTTTAGAAGTAATGCAAATTCTGTTGTAATCAACAACTCGTCCCATGAAACTACTTCATGGTTCAGTTTTTTAAGTAAAAATTTACTCTGTTTGCAGATGGAGGTTAAAATTTTAATAGATATCTCCTTGCTACTGCTAAATGGAAATGCTTAGGATCACTGGTTTACCTCCTGTACTCGTATTAGTAGCAACATTGACTGGCAGTTTACTTTATGCATCTCCATACAAATCCTTGCATGGGCCAGTAACCACTAACATACTGAGTCAAAGTCAGCCACAACACCTCTTAAAGCTAATTCATAATTAGCTTATATTGTCTTATCTTGCTTCTCTGAACAGGAAGCCTGTTTTGTGGAGCAATTTATACTTCACCCAAGCAATATTGTGAAACCTCCACCGGTTGTTGAGGCTACTATAATTAGTTACCTGGATGGTATGTAAGGAGTTAGATAATTATTGATTTTTTTGTTTTATTTTGAAAAGAAACACAAACATTTCACCACAGATAGCAAGATGTATAACCTTTGGTTAGGACATCATCAACTTAGCTCAAAACTATGACATTTTGCAACAAATTATTTTATTTTGCAACAGGTCAGTAACATGATTCAGGTATAAAAAATGAGCATCTTAGAGAGTTTCAGATTGGCGGGGATTCACCATTAACAGGGAGAAGGAATACTTTTAGGAGTTTGAGGATGACTCGCTCATCACTGAGGCAAAGGTTACAGAGGTACTGAGAAAACTCTTCAGTGGTCCGTCCCCTGGGGTGGATAAGATTTGCCCCAGGCTGTGGATGTCGTAGGGCTGTCTTTGTTGACACGCCTGTGCAACACTGTGTGGAAGTCATGGACAGCATAAAAAATGTGTTTTGGTCTCAAACTATTCATTGATTTGTAAACCAACAGAGGAATTCAGGTCAGGAAAGCCAGGTCACTCGACACACCGGAAACTCATGTAAAGGTAAAGTGATCCAACTTCTGGTCTTCGTTACTCTACAGATAAAAAAAATCAGGGTGATTTAAGTATGCAGAATGTGTCTGTGTGATCCTCACTCATTATTTGAAGTCGTTTCAATCGCTTTTGAATAAGTGAGGCGTTACCAGGCTGTGGATTCCATCCTTTCATGCATTTTCTGCCACTTCTTCCTGCAGCCAATCCCAGGGCGAGAGCTGGTGTAGAGCCTGGACAGATCGACAGTCGGATGTTGGACAAGCATTCACACTCACATCCAATTCACGATCATAAACATTCTAGTTCTTGGATTGCAGGAGGCATCTAGAGTACTTAGAAAGAACCCACACAGGGCCAGCCAGAGCATGCACAGAAGGGCACCAGCCAGCAGATTTGAACCCAGGACGTTCTTGCTGTGAGGCAACAGTGCCAACCACTGTGCTCTCTGCCTGCTAGAACCATCAGCAGAAACCCCAGAGACATCATCTCACTGAACATGTGCGTGTGCTGACTTTGTGTTTCAGATTAGAAAAGACAGCAGCCGGGCTTGTCAGTATGTACTAGTGTGGTTATAGATATAGTGCTAAAGAAGTGGGCCAACACGGCTGTTTCAACAACAAAAAGACTGAAAGAACAAAAGAGAAGAAAAGATGAGAAAACACTATAAATTTCCATCCACTGCACAGTGAGGCAAGCTGAGAATATGTGCATAACAAACCAATTATACCTCATCACAGCTGCATGGAAGTAAAAAGGCATCAGTGCATGAAATAGTCTGTTATGATAAGAATTAAAATAGTTTATCACCATCAGATCTGGAATAGTGTGGTGTGATAAGAACTAAACAGCCAGAATATGAATGCGGTACACAATTGCATCCTTTGATACATGCCGCAGGTTTCACATCAGTGGAAACACCAGCCAGCGAGGCCCATTTAGAACACTTAAAACAGCGCTTTGATCACATTAGTTCAGAAGAAAAAGGCACAACTTTTACTGTTTAGTTTCCAAACTAATATCTCATGCTGAAATTTGTCAGCGTTTAATATGAGAGCATTCAGCCCGAGTCCCTTCTTTAGTTGCACCAGAAAAGCAACAGAAACAGGAAACAGCACGGGGACAGTGTGAACAATAAATCCTCATTCTCTGCGGGGTGTTCTAAATTTGACCCTCGTGGCAGTTCAAACGAGGTTTTTAGTATCACATACTCACTTTGGCTCGCATTTAGAGTCCACTGAAGCCACTGTTAGTCCGGTCTGATCAGAGCGGCCATTTGCTTTGGAGGTGAAAGCTACAACAACAACAACACAATTTTCCAGAGCCAACATTCAAGCAGTAAAAGTCATATTTTAGAGACAGATTATAAACCCTCAGCGTTATGTTAAATAAATATATTTAATGTGAGGTACGTAGCTTGCTTTTTACAACAGATACTTTCATTTTAGTTGCTTGTTACTTTGTATATTCAGAGTAATTGATATCTAACAAATCTAACAAAAGAAGAATACTTGGAGTGATTTTAATCAACCTGTGAAGAAATTACACAGAACAAAGGTCAAACGATCCACCGCGAAACTTATTTTTTATACTGGGACCTGATTAATCCACTTTCTGTTTTAGCTTCTTGTTCTTGTTCACCTTCTTTTTCTGACTTTCTTCTGATTGGCTGCCCCTCCTAAGCAAAAAGCAGGTGGGTGGGGCTTCTGCACTCACAGAACAGCAATATACTCACATCAATCTACAGTAAGACACTTCTGACACTTTAGGAACTTCATCTTTCTTTGGCATAAGCTGCTTGAACAGAAGACAAATAGTGACATCTTTCCTGAGAGGGCCACCTCGTACAGGAGGTGCAAGAAACACAGCGGTGCAGAGGAGAGGGTGCTGGGTAATTTATGCTGACATCGAATCGCCGTCATACTGAAAATCAGTGCGAGAGACACATTAGATGTGTGTGTTTGTGTGCGACTATGCGTGATAGATGGCTTCTCTCGTCCTGACAGATGCTGTAGAATCACTCAGCCACGCCAGCCCGGCTGGTTACCGGGGGCAACCCTGTAAATCTGACATTATGGGCTGTTGACAGGAGAAACGGTTGTTATCATAACCCGTAGTGAGTTACAGGAAGCACACATCCCTCAAGTTTTCAGTATGGTTGGGATATAGCGTTACGCACGCTCATAGAGTCTGAAAATGAGAGAATCGTTTGAGTTTATGGCTCAGTAGCATATAAAGGTACGCAAGGTGTGGGGTGTAACAGGGTGTGCAAATGTGTGCGTGTAGAGGTTTGAAAGAAATTATGTCTATATGTTTTATATCTAAGCAAGAAGGTTTTGATAGAGTGAAGTGATGAGTGTGGGAAACCTTGAGATGAGCAGGTCACAGGAAACAAGATATCTTACCTGCCCCTCGCTAATCCTCACCATGAAATTACCTATACACACACTCATACATGCACACACACTAACACATGCACACACACACACATGCACAACATTCTCATCTGTTATGGATCTGGATTAATTTCACGATTACGCTTCTTTTAACTCAAATACTGTCTGCACGTTCATCATTGTCTTTCTTTCCCTGAGTCCTGCCTCCCTTTCCACCTCAGTCTGGGTGTTCCAGTAGTAATGGGGTGTGCTGTGGGAGCAGCAGGAATGGCCATTACCATCCACGGATCACTGGCAGAGGCCTGCACACAGCGGACTCAGAAGAGAAAAGGGAGAGGGAGGTCAAAAAGGTGCCATGAATGGGGGAGGGAGGGCAGAAGAAGGGAATGAAGGGAAAAGATGGCTTCAGGAGCAGGATATAATTTCATGCAGTTATTATAATGAAGTCATTTCCAGTCGTCGCAGTGATGGAGGATTTCTAAGTAGTAGATAGATTAAACCACTTGATGGATTCGATGCAAATATAATCACACGGGCTAGCGTACTTTGTGCTGCATTTTTCTTGTTGTGACAGGATTTTGGAAGGAAATCGCGTTCAAACGCGCCTCGAACCCAAAGAATTACGAGAGCGAAAACAAGGAAAGATTTATTCCTCTCGGTAATTTTACATGTAATGTATCATATTTTATCTGTTCATCGTGTGACTGATGAAATCAGCAGATGGATGGAGGAAACATTTATAACAGGAGATAATAAAGAGTTATAAGAATTTCGCTCCAGACCGAGGGATGTTAGTGAATGATTAATAAAAGGCTCTTCCTCCACAATATTACAGTATTATCAAGCCTCCACAAGCAGATCTTTTTTTGTTTTCTTTTTTTCTACAGCATAACATGGACACATTTATATTCTGTGTGCTATGAATATAGTTCCTATATTTATTCTGCAATGATGGCTGCAGACAAAATAAAGCATGGTGAAGATTTTGTGGGAATTGTTTTGGTGCTTCAATGCAGTTAAAAAAAACCCTCTGTGGATGTGGGGAAAATGACAAAAATGTCACAATCACTAACAAAAACCACAGTTCACTTGTACTCAGAGATAAATTGGTTATATTTTGGAGGTCAAAGGGCATGGACCCAAGATGTGTTTTTGGTCACAACCTAAAAAGTACAGGAGTAGAAAGCATAATCACAAAGAAGATAAGAGAGTGGCTCCAAAATTTGACTCCAGTGTCAAAACACCCAACTGTACAGCAAAAAAGTCAAAGTTGCAGTATACAACAAAAAATGGCTGTAAAGCCTGATTAGCTGTGTGGCCTTTGGTGGAGCCAGTAGCTGTATGCCAGTTTTCACCTCAGCTTATTTGAGTCACAGACATTATTTCACTGTTAATAACCCACCTTACTGTGCAGTGAACTACCAACCCGACCAAGAGGTCTGCACTCGAGTTTGGTGAAGGAAATTCTAAATATGTTCACACTAATTAGGCCCCAGTCACACCAGCCTAGAAACCACTTGTTGACTGCTTGGCAAACCCTGGTCACAAGGGAAACATGAGTAATTCCCCAATCAGGTTGCAAGTTGTTGCTGGAGGTTGCTTCCTGTCACTAGGTGAGATTGGTCACAAAGAGAAAATCTGCTACGACTTGGTTTGGTCGCTGTAACCAAACACAAAGCTTGCAATGCAAACCAGGGGTGGAGAATTTTCACCTTCAACGAAAAAGTTGAAGGTGAAAGACCTTCAACTTTTTTGCCGATTTCACTTTGAAGACAAACACTCTTGATTTCTGGTTTGCATTGCACTTCGGGAATCTGAAACTTCAGGTTTTGCTGCCGCTGAGGGGTTAGTTAGCATGTGTTTGCAGTTTTTCATTTCCATGTGAACTATGGGCAACTGTGGCAATCTCCTAGCAACCAAAGGAACCTTTTTGGTGTAGCATTGTTTTTTATGACTCATCATCGGTCATCAACAGTCAGCAACCACTCACCAATCGATCAGGGAACACACATTTTTCCAAGGGGTCACCAACCTGCCCAACTAGGATCTTAGCAAACATGCTCACCTCTGGCTCAAAACATGGACGTAACCGCCTCCAAAATGCTAAAACTCAGAGCTTAGAAGAGGATTTCATATTCCACAGCCGATATAACTAACCAAGACAAAATTTAACACAGATATCTAGGAGGACAAAATGGTGATGTACTGACTGTTTGAATATAAAGGTCAAAGGTCAAATCTGGACATGCATGGATGTGTCCTGCAACCTGATTAGCTGACAGGGATATACAAACAAAAGGCAGTAATTCAGTGGATGTCTTGTGACAGCAGCAAAGTAAACACATCACCAAATAATCCACTAAGAATGAGCGTTACATGTGAGCAACTGGCCAAAGCAGCAGACAGATCACAAGGTTTCATTTGGGTCAGTTTTTGAAACTGCATTATGTAATACAAGGTAAATAAAGCAGCTAAGCCTCATAATCAGATGACCAGTGGCTGCAAGGATTTCTGTGAGACGCAAACAATATATTTATGATGTTTACCTCATGAATATCCCAATAAAGGGTGAAAATAAAAAAACAGACTTTGCAGATTACATCCTGTCTCATGGTAACATTTTTATTGAATGGATAAAAAAAATCCATCCAGTGTCAAAACATTGTGCTTTGTAAACTCCACCATCCATGTAGTTAGCAAACTAAACTACTTTCTACATCTTTGGAAGATAGAGATCCCATTATTGGGGTCTTTCAAACAGCGCCCTTTTTTGGTTACTAATACTTATCTATAATGCAGTAATAAACTATTCATTAACACAGATGACTCAATTAGCTATGGATTCAAAAAGCAAGCAATTAAGAAAGAAAGACACAAGAACATTAAAGTATCCAAACATTCCTTCTTCCAAAATCAGAACTGTTATGAGAGGACTATGCAGTCATTGATATTCTGGGTCTCGTGCGAGCCGCAGCCGTGTGGCAGGTTATACCGGTGCTGACCTTTCTGTTGTAACACCCCCAGTATAAAAGGAAGTGCCATACAAAGAGCTCTATTAACAGAGAAACCAGATATAATGGGGAAACAAGATGGGCCTTTAATGGGGACAGGCAGGGCTGTCAGCATGCATAATGTAACAGTCGTGTTAAAACAACACTGGGCTCTGTGTGCTCCCCCTTTAAACTCACACACACACACACACACACACACACACACACACGAACACACAAAGACATGGTAGCAACCCTATATGAGAAACCCAAGTTATTAATTCACACACTGGTCTTCATCTATGAAATATTCTCCATGCACAGCGCACATTTCTCTTGCAAGGATGGGAATCATTGTTGTGTGTAATTATGAAGACAATGTTCGGAGGGATTATCAAAGAAGTAAGGGGGAAGATAAGAAAGCGGCAGATGAAGAGGGTGCGGGGACGAGAAGAAAGGGAAGTAAAGACGGATAGAGAGAACGGAGGAGGTGGTGAGAACGGAGTGACGAGGATGGAGAGAGGAGGGGAAAGATTACCCCTTCTTTCTGTTTGTCGAGCTATCGTTCCCTCTCCCGTCTCTCTCTTCGCCTCTCCCTCCTCCCTTGTTCCTTCTTTCTCTGTATTAGCATGATAAAGACGTGGTGAAATAGGGCAGCCGGCAGGTCTTTGGACATGGAGACAATGCTATCACCAGAACAGGCGTCTATACAGCGGGGGGAACAGCCACCGAGGGACCATACACCAACACACACTCGCTAACTCATGGCTGCAGACACAAACGCGCGCACACACACTTGTGATACAAGCCCATACAGATAGACAAACATGTAAACACACACAGAACAGTGGATTATAGCGCCCAGGAGGATTTAAACAATAAAGGTAACATACAACCAAAGACAGCAGTCTCCAAACTGGGATGTATAAACACAGGAAATACATGCAGCAGGATCGTCCCTCATGTTTTACTCATTAAGTTGGTTTGCTAGGTTAAAAATTGTGCTAATTAAAGCTGCTGTCAGTGTTTTGGTGAGGCCCAAATACTTCATGTGAGTGGGAATCCCCAATAAATGTCCTTTTAAACCAGATCTGTGCTTGTTGCTTCCTTTCACAAACTTTCTTTCAAAAAGTTACACACAAATCAAATAAATGCATATATATATATATATATAATGGACTTAGATGTGTTTTGAGTGAAATTTATATTCATAAAAAGTGCCTGTAGTTTTGTAAGTTTTGCATACTAAAACACTGATTACAAAATGAATAAAATCATGAACTGAATCTCTCTTTTGGACTTTTTTGGTGTAACACGAGAGAAAAATGACAGAATCAATAAAAAATAACTGATTTCAAAACAGCACATTTACATAAAGGTTAAAAAAAAGTACACAAAAAGCCATGGTTATTATGACAAAAAAAACAAGAAAAAAAAAACAGGTTATGCTTATTGGGATTGATAAAATCCACATTCAGAGGAGGTTGGGGTAGATGGATGGGTAAAAATGAATTGACAATACTAGGCTAACAAAGCATGTGTACATGAATAACTGTATGAAAGTGATTTTTGAACATTTGTAGATTTTCTTTTCAATAAACATGCTCTGACTGGCTTTTACGTTCATGAATAAATTAGCAATACGAGAAACCACAAACCTTTTGTCACTGGATGTATTTGGACGTGTCATAGCTGGAAACACACAGTTGGAACTAATGAAACTAACGAGCTTGGCACCAATAAAATATCCCAATAAGTATGCATGACACTGCATTTATGTGCTCCCCTGATGTTCCCATTTGTTGTTTTTCTGCCATTATTGTGTTCATTGCACCATTAACTAAATATTTAAATTCATCCACCATGTTTTTCTCTATTGTATCAACAAATTACATTATTTTTCTTAGTCTAGAAACAAATTTTTCCAATTATTCTGATGTTTTATTATTTGGGCATCTTGTGAATTTTTGTTAGGATTTTAAAGTTTGCGCAATCTCACTGTTAACAACTTGGTTGAGGCTTATAATGACAAATTTGAGTGGCTAGTTACAAAAAGCAATTACAACTAAGAAACTGTACATAACAAAATATACTTCCATTTGTTGCCCTCTGTAGTAAATTATTACTCATGAATGTCCACTTATTGGAACACTGTTTAATAGGCAGATTGTCAGGCTAATCACTGAGATGCACACAAACTTACTCGCACACACACACAAACTTACTCACACACACACACAAACTTGTCTTCAGTGGAGGGTGCATCGTCACAGATCTAGAACGTTCTCCAGGTCAGACCCAGAGCCACAGGCCCCGTGGGATGCCCGGCCACCTCGGTAGTGGAGATCCAGGCCAAGGCACAGCTTTTCTTTCGCCTCCCTTTTTTTTTTCTCGAAAAAAAAAACAAAAAAAACATCATGGGTCATAACAAATCTACACACACATTTACACTAAAATACACACAGTCACACTTGCATGCAGACACATAATGTACTATGTGTAAACATAGTGTACGCACCAGCATGGATCACAAGCAGTTCATGAACCTGTGACTGTCATCCAACCCTAACACACACACGTAGGCCACACGTGACACACACACACACACACACACACACACACACACACACACACACACACACACACACACACACACACACACACACACACACACACACACACACGCTCGTACAGAACTGCACAAATGCTGCAACGATCACCACAAGTGATTCTCAGTCTGTAGTGGTGAATCAGTAATAAACAAAACTAAAATAAGTATAAGAGGTAAGAGGGCTAATCCAAATATACTGTCATGAAAGTGTATTTTTAGAGGGAATAATCAGTATAGAGACCAAACTGCTGCATTTACCGTGGTGTTTAAAACAAACAACAGTAAATTACATTAGAAATTAAACATGATAAGCATATGGTGCAGGCCATCAGGTAGGAGCCAGAATCCCAAATTAAAAGCATCCCCTGATTTTAACACATGTATCGTCAGCTGACTCTAAATCAGAAAGCTAGCACTTTGTCTTAGCTGTCCCACAGTCTTTCATTCTATCGTCCTATCTTATCGTTTTAGCAACGCTTCCTCTTTAAGAGGTCAAATAATTTGCAGAAAATAATCCAGCAACTAAAACAAGGCTGGAGGAAAAATGTCAAAGAGAGGCAACAGACCAGAGAACAGCGAATACTGCAATGCGCTCTCATTTTCAAAGTTTAAAGGGTGATGCTGGAAAAGTTAAGATGAAAAATAAAACTGCACTAAAATGACAAACACGGAGAATAATTATTAAGTAGCCTATGTGCTGATAATGAGCACTTAAAACTTTGATAACAAAAGTTCAGTTTCAGCAGCCAAAACAGCAAGTTTGTCTCCAGTGTGTGGAAACATGGAAAATCAACTAAAATACCAAATAACATTTTTTTAATGCATCTAAAATTAAACTAACAGGGATGATTTTTAATTGTAATTTACTTTTAAAATTAGCTTTCATGACCAGAATTAATTTGAAAGACAGTTTTACAATTATTACCAGTTTGGCTGATCAACTCGTATTTTAAATTCTTGTAGCTTTGTAATAATATGATAGTTATTTTTAGGTTATACTAAATTAAATTCAGATGAAATGAAAACAGTAGTTGTAGATGAACACAAACTCCATGACAGTATTTAATCATTTTGCAGTCCAAAGTAAGTTAAATAGATTGTTTACCTTAACCACGAAATTATTACCAGTTTGGCTGATTAAAGGTTGCAGTATGTGGCTTTAAATTTGAGTGAAAAGCAGGTGTGTGTGTGTGTGTGTGTGTGTGTGTGTGTGTGTGTGTGTGTGTGTGTGTGTGTGTGTGTGTGTGTGTGAAGGTGCACACACACTGTCAGTCAGTCAGTCACAGCTACAGATAAACACAGCCATAGAGGGCAGTGATGATGACTGACAGGCAGAGGATAATGTCAGTCATCCCACGCTGTCATTGTGCTGCCTGGCACCTTGCTGATGCAGCAGATACAGAGCGATCAAAGGAAGAGGAGTGAGGAAGTGAAAGGAAGCTTTGTGACAGAGAAGAAGACCGAGTGTTGATGGTGTCTGCATGTGATTACAAGCATGAAGGCACGCAGTTAAGAACAGTTCACTCTTTCTGTTTTATTGACCACATTGTTAATAACATTAAACTACAAAGGAAATAAAATTACAGATTTTTAGGATAATGGCAAGAACATTAGTGCACAGAGTTCTTTAAATGAAATATTGTGAGGTAAGAAATTTGTTTAAGAAAGAAAATAAGGGGAGAAGCTGGTATAACATGTGCTGTAGGTACTGTAGGTAACCAATGCTCTCTGATTAAACCACTTCTTCTAGTTTTGCACATGCGGCAAGTCTCTATACATTCCAAGATACAGTAGCTTTTTAAACCTCCTTTGCTCTTAATAAGTAATCAATAATGAAGTAATCAGTTTTTTGTTCTCTCACATCATTGTGATGGAATTCTGGTCCACTCCTCTTTACGTTGCTTCAGTTCATTGAGCTCTGTGAACATTCGTTTAGGCGCACCCCTCCACAGCATTTCAGTCAGACTGAGGTTTGGACTTTGGGCCTCTGCAACACCTTGATTCTTCACTTTTTATCCGTTCTGTTGCATGACCCAGTTTTAGCCAAACTTTAGCCGTGACAGCAGGCCTCACATTAGACTCTAGAATACTTTGATATACAGAGCAGTTCATGGTTCACCGAATGGCTGAAAGGTACCCAGATCCACCACCCACCAGCACTCCTTCACCACCATGCTTGACAGTTGGTATGAGGTGTTGGTGCTGCTATGCCGTGTTTGGTTGGTGTTTGTTTAGTCGTCTTCTAATTCTACTGTCTCTCACTTAAACATTTCGTAACTGAGGCCTGTAAAGTCTGAGATGTAGCTCACTGTCTGACCTTGGGGTGAGTTTGTTGCGATGTCCTTGTCCTAGCTTGTGGCATTTTGCTAACACACAACCAGCAAATAGATGTGCTGACACTTTCTGAAGATCAATTAATCAAGCGCATTTAATCAGCAGCACTTCGTTTCTGCTTACCCTCTCAATTGTAGCAGGCAGCACTTGGTTTTTCACAGGACAGAGTTTCTGTACATGTGACTATAGCTGAATAAATGTGCATGAGGCTCAGTCAGAGAGGATCTCCTGTATGTCCTTTTCCCTTTATACTTGTAGGGTTAGGATTGTACAATATTTTTAATGCTTCAAACCTCAAAACCTGCTGAGAGGATCGGGGTCAACCATTCAGCCTATTTAAAGCTACACGATACACTGTTCAGATTTTGAATGTTGGTATGCTACTTGTGCAAGCCTCTGCAACCTGAGGTTACCCATAATGCTCTTCTCTACACATAATCTAAAGTCACTCTTGAGGATCTTTGCAGAAGCGAGGAAGGAAGGAAAACAAGAATGCCACAACACAAACAAAGTGGTGCTATATCCCTAATACAAATAGTTGTTTCCATTATTTGTTCCACATGGTCACAGGTTTTGGTGCCATTGTTTCTTCAGAAACGTAAGTGGCGTTAAGCACACAGGTTAACAAAAATACAAAAAATGACTGGTCTTGGTCTCTCACTACATTTTCGCTTTTTCCTGAATTGTAATGCCGGTCCACACAGAGGTGTGTGTTTCCGTGTGAACAGGAAAAAAAGGTATTAAAGTGTGATAATTGGAGATCTCATCCCCAACACCTGTCATGCAACATTCATTTCACTGTGTTTTTCTGCGCACACACACATGTACACACAAACAGGTTTAAGATTATCCCTCTCCGATACGTTCCTGTGTTCGCACAAAGAGCTTATAAAGCGTGTCCTGTCCTATGCGCATGTTTCAGATACACAAACACACACATTCACTCACAAACGCATCCAAACAGGCAACCCAAGTCCCAGAGCTGAGTATATATCAGACAGGCATTACAGCTGTCATTATCACATGTAAAGAGGTTTCCACACAAACACATACACACACACACACAGAGGCAGAGATAAGTATGTTGGGTAAGAAGGCTTTTTTTTCTCCTTCTGAGGCTGGGGAATGGCAGGCAGCAGGAGAAAAAAAACACACTAACAAAGTCGTACATCTCTCAGCTTAGTGTATGCACTAAACACACGCATATTAAGCGCACATATGCAGCACATGCAAACCTCTACTGCCAATCTGAAACGCAACCTTAATCCATCTTTTATCCTTCCACCCATCTCCCCCCTTCTCCTTCAATCCTCCTCTCAGGATCACCTCCAACCCCATCGCCCTCTCTCCCTGTTCATTTTTGTGTTGGCATATCTGTTTCACATGGCTTTTGGAAATGGGATTGCTCCCCCTAGTCTGTGTGTGAAGCGAGGCCATCTATTCCGTGTGCGGCAGAACCTTGTTAATGCAAAAAATCTTCAGCGGCGCTGGACATTCAAGAGCATGAATCATACTAAGATGACTATGAATGGTAATATGACATGAATGTGTTTTCCAGTGCTTTAAAGTCTGTAATGATATCATACTTGAATGTATCATAAAAATGTTAACATGTAGACAGAAATCATCCATATTATAAGACATTGTTTTTTGTGTTTTGTAGTGGGCTCTTGCTTTATAACTGAACTGTAGGAGTCTCAGTAAGTCTGCTTGTGAAGAGGGAAAGATTTGTACTCTTTCGCTAACATGCTAATGCACTAACTTGACTTCCAGTTTCAAGTTCCTCATTGGATAATAATCCTTCTCTCTCTGGGGATGAGGTCCCCCTGACAACTATTTATCTGGCCTCTGAACTTTACGTTCCTGATCGTGAAACCATCTATGCTGCTGCTGCGTCAGATGCACTGACACAACTGACAATGAAATAAAAAAGCTGAGGAAAAGCATGAAAGATGAGGAAAGTGAAGACTTATGAAGCAGGATATACATCTGGAAGAGAAAGGGTAGAAAGAAGGGGCAGACAGGAAGGAAAAAAAGGGAACAAGAGAGGCAGCGAGGGTGAAAGACAGATTGGTTGGTGGCGGAAGTGAATGGAGAAAGAGAAAGAAACAGCTGTTCACTGAGTCCCTGTGAGGATATAATCAATTGTTTTCACCTAGGGAGCAATAAGTCATTGTCTCTCAGTAAATGTCTGCTCAACAAATGAGTGAAACTAGGTTTGCCCAAGAAAAAAGAAAAAGAAAATCCAGTAGGATTTGACATAATATACTGTGGCAGACGGGATATGATCTATTACAACAGTAATAAATACGATAAGACAACAATCCAGATAAACCACAACATGATTTCATACTGTACCACATAATACCGTACTAAAAGCAAGAAGGGAGAACACAATTAGAGAGTTTGTGTGTTACGCTGTCCCTGAAGAAACTTTAGCGAGTCTGTGTGTGAGCTGAGGAGAGATATCTTTGCAGAAAATCAGTACACAGGCTGTTAAAGGCAAGCAAGAATGGACATATTATGTTTACGTTTCAAGCTATTCCTAAATGAAAATAACATTTCAGAATATTCGTAACAATAGAATATTTATCCATCCATCCATAAAGTATATTTTTTTAGATAGTAACGCTTTATTATAAGAGTATGTGATGAAAATATCTTACAGGAAATCTAATTAAAAACGATAACTACACTCTTTGAACATTAAGCTGACATAAAGTATTTACATACATTATTATTACTCTATTTACTAAAGTGACTACTGAATTTATTATTGCACTAATACAATTACATTTACAATTATTAGTTAGTTCCATTAGAAAGAAATAAAAGCAAACAAATATGTTTTTTTATTTCCACAAACTTAAAATAAAATGGTGGACCGGTCTACAGCTTTTGAGTGGAAGTATGGACATTAGTTTTATTTTTATTGCAAAAAGGGATAAAGACACGATCCAAGTATTGCAAGTATTTGCTCAGAAAACATGCTAACACAAAGCTAGCCAAGAGTGATTTTTTTAAAGTGTAGTGAATACTGACTCCAGCCCAACAGCTAGACCCTGAACCTCAACAGGAAACAATGGATGAGCAGTCAGGCTGCAGTCTTTGTTTCCACCTGTTCATGTTTCTGCAGTAGAATCATTGCTGAGATCACTTTGAAGTGTGGTTGTGCTGGTTTTGATATTTGCTTTGTGTTTTCAGCTTTGTGTTCATAACTAAATACTGAGAGAAAGATCATATGTGTGTCATCATTAAGATGGGGATTTGTGTTGGTGTGTGGGGCTGTAGCCTAAGAGTTATATTATTAACTGGTAATAATACAAACCTTACTTACCTAACTCATCAGAAAAGTCTTTACAGAGTTCTGGTCGGAGGGCTGTTTTTCCATACACTTCCACAGGTCCAAGAGTGTTTTTGCAACCACAACTATTTTCCCCTGGTGGCCATTCTTAATAAGAATGCAGGTTAACTATGTATCTTCACGTTAGGTCAACAAAGTGACACTACGAGTGCAGCGGTTGTCAATTTTTAACACAGTCCCTGTGTTAGTATGCAAAATTGCAAAGTGACGCTTTGTGTGTTAATTTTTTGTAACTCTTGTATTCATAATTTTAACCACTTACTGTAATCAAATAGAGTGACTTCAAAATAATGTCCTTTGCCTGCAGCAGGTGAGGTAAATAAAAGCCTCAGTACAGTGTGTACTTAAATTAAGTGCATAAATGCAGAATATGATGGGACAGGACATGATGCACCACACACTACATTATGTTTTATTTTGAAAAGGCGTGCAGTGGAACAGCAGAAAACAAGCTAACACTCTTTACTATAACACAAAACCAGCACTAACTGTGCAAATCCCTGTGCTCAATGGCACTTGAACCACTTAGAAACATAAAAATCTATTGTACTAACTGAGCCCAAAGTGATTTCCTGTGACCTGCACTAAGCTGCCATATAAGGGCAGCAGTCCCCCCCACCACCCCCAACACACAGACACACACACACACACACAAAAATCACTTCCCCTTGTCTCTCATCCTCCCTGACTAAGGTGAAAGGTCAGCAAGTCTTCGGAAGCATCCTGTGTGGTGATGTTAGGGGGTAATGTTATGCTCCCCAGCAGGACAACACGATCACACACACACATCCGCACACAGTCATACACAACATTCACTCCCTAACCTGTCTGACTGGCTGGTCAGTCGGCTTGGGGGAACTAATTGTTTTTAGATGAGGCAACCTGAGGAGAAGCTCCGGAAGGGAGGACAGGAGCAAAGAACGGCAGGAGAAGAGGAGGGAAGCACAGGGCTGTAAATTACCGATGCGACGGATATTCGGTTTCCACATGGGTTTTGATGAGAAAGCTGCAGACACGTTTTTCAGTCTCTAGGTGCCCCTCAACTTGGCCACACACATACACACACGCACACACATACACACTTCAGTCCCAAATGTATTGTGTTGCATTTTCTAAAGTGTCCAGTTGTCCATCCAGTGAAATTTCAATGATACCCACCTCTAAGAGCCACTCTGCAAAACAAACCACTCAATAAGCTGGAGGTAATGGAGACTGCAGGTCAGGCTTTACAGCAATATCATTACCATACACACACGCACACACGCACTCTCACAGCCCCATTGTCTGGGCAGTACTTATTAGTGCCCATGCTAACAGAGTTTGTCCATAAGTGACCTTAATTAAGTGGCTAGCACCATTAGCAGCCGAGCTAAGAGGCTAAGAGCAATCCATCTGCATGTGATTGTGTGTGTTTTTATGATAATGGCTTTGTTGAGGTGTGTACCAGAATACTAACGACCGGCTGCGCGCAACCCGAAATGGATAAATAGGCAGTTGAAGTTGAGTGCTGAAGAGGGGATGGTTTAGATAAGTTACTCATTGTGAAAGAGACAAAAACAGGGAGCAGTGCCGGGGGGCTGCTTTAAATGCAGGTTAGCCCCATTTACAAGCACCAACGCAAGCACACAGCACTCAGCATTTTAAGCCCCCGTTTCACTTTGCCCTATCATTTTTCATTACTTATGAAAACAAGGATCTGAGTCTACTCTCATCAGGTTTTCAGGCATAAAATAGTCATGTTATTGAAATATTAATTTTAAAAAAAGAGAATTATTAAATATATTTAATCAGTGTCACTGCTAGAATAATTTCTGGCGCTCATAATCACACATCACAAGTTAATGGCGTTCCATCACCTGTCCTCGCCGCCGTCTGTCAGCATGCTGGACTTTGTTAAACTCCTTGATTAAAAGTACAACTCGAATGTTTCCCCATTGGTCGCCGTTGTTGTTTTTGTTGATGTTCCCATGGCTAATGGATTCTCGCCCTGCCTGCTTGTAAAGCTGCTAAACCGGGGTCGCACGGTCAGAAGTCATTGCTCTTTCCTTTGATGTGACCCGGACATCCCGAGAGGAAGAGGAAATGGAGGAGGAAGAGGATTCTTCATGGATTAGTGGTAAAGCACTGCACACACACACAGTTAGTAGGGTTCTCAACGCGGCCAAACAATCAATCAGAACAACTTTCTCTTTAAAACAAACACACAAGAATTATGACTACCATGCGTCAAACACACAAACAATCTGTCTCCAGGAAAACGTCTTTCTAAGCAACTAAATCATTATTTAGGTGGACTGGCTGGTTTAGGCTCAGTGGTAATGTCTATCTTGACTGATGAGGCCACATATATGAAGTGTAGGCAGGAAGTGGTCAAGGTGGATGGCGGAAGTTGGCCAAAGCGCTTTGCTTTCTGGAAAAATTGCTCTTCTGATCAAATATAATTAAACCTTTTCTTTAATGAAATCACTTCTTCTGTATTAAGACATAAAATAACTCATACTGAATAATCAAACAATTTGACAGATAAAATGTTATTGGTGAAAATATTACTGGTATGTTCTATATCTATATAAATGAAACTCGTTAAATATGTTAATTTTTCTTCATAAAGTTGAAACTGGGCCGCATTCACCGGTTCCTAAAACTGTAATACTGGACAGTAAACACACTGCATATTAAAGATGCTGGTGGGAAATCTTAATTAAAAAGACAAAAACAAAAGCTAAGACAACACAAGAGAAAAACGATTTTTATCATATCAATAATCAGCTACCATTTTATTTTTTGATTCATAAATTAGCCTACTGATAGAAGCACATCATGAAAAATCAGCTCTACTTACAGATTGCCATCTTTCTTTTTTCTAAGCTTTTCAGATAAAGTCAAAAAAACGACTTCATTTCTTGTTTTTTGTCTGTACGTCAAAATACATCTTTAGTTTTGCTCACATTAAATGTCAAAGATTACAGACATCTTAGTCGCCCTGTATAGCTTTGCTGTGTTGTATATGTTATTTGAGGTCACGGTTGTAGCAGTAGTCGTGGCAAGAAGGACAAAAGGGAAAGCACAATCAGGTGAGCCAGAAGAGTTTAGGTGCTGTGATCAAAATCAATCTCCAATCAGAGCAAAGCGACAATAAGAGATGCGCACGAGTCAGCTAGTTGCTGTTATACGAAAGCCAAATGGCATGGACAGAACTTAGGTAAGAAGTCTGACACATGCAGCTAAATGCTAACATTGTAACATTAACAAGTTATGATGCTCACTAATGCTAATGTTTATCCTCTACAAGGTTAGCATGCCAGTGTTTGCTAATGTCAAAGCATCTTGGGTTAACTTCTGTTGTTTTAAAGTGTGCTACATGAATACATTGACTGGAATTAACACTCACAGCATGACTTAAATTTGAAAGTTTGATTATTATTTTGTGTTTTATGTTAAAGTGTAACTGTAACTGTGCTACCACAAAAGCTAAGTGGAAAACTGGGGAAGCTACAAAGTTAGCTTTGCTACCAATGATAAATGAAAACACAGCAGTTTGTGAAAAAATAATGATATTTAATCTGTTTCCAGAGATAATTTGTTTTGTAAACATCAGAACAGACTGATGACAAATGATTTTTCTCTCAAGAACCAGAGTTTACGTCCATCGCAGGACTAGATCATTTTTCTACCTTCTTTATTGTACGCTTTCACTTCATGTCTAACTCTTGTGTTGTTAGGTTTAGCAGCCACAAACTTCTCAGTTCAAATTTAAAGCATGAAGCTACATATTTAGGGTCAGGCAATAAAAATATACAGCTCTATGCATTTAATTGGCTTAGTTTCAAATGTAAGAGTTTCCACTTTTTAAAGTTTCCTTGGTTGCCACGGTGACACTTCCCCTGAAGACCTTTGAAAAAATGTGTGGTGCTTATAGCAAAAATACGAGACAATTCATCTGTTCGTGAACAAACAAAGAATAATAAAATGTATTTTCATGAGTATTTCACTTTTTGCAGTGACATCAGGGTATAAATATGAATGCCAATTTTTTGCCCTGACATTTGTGGTAAAAAAAGGTTTACAAATTAGAATTTTACAGAAAAACATAATACTAAAAAAACTCAAGCACCCACAACTGAAAACAAAGTTGATTTATACCGTTTTTAATATAACACGGCAATGTTTCATGGTTTCTTATTTTTAAAATGTTGCCACAGCACAGAAACAAACCCTGGAGGCTCACGCAGTAGGCAAGTAGTTCTTAACAAAGTGATTAGATGCCAGAAGAACATCAAATTTTCCCTACTACCTCTATGGTCATACGTCCTTCCTCTCCTTTATCCACTTTTAGTATCTCTGCGGATGCTGTCAAATAAAGGTGAAAAAATAATAGTTTAAAAAGTTACATTTTTACATGGAAAAGCAGCTAAAAAGTAAGGGAGCGTGTGCTTTCTTTCGGAGGAGGACGAGGGGGCGAGGGTGAAAAGGTGTCCAATGTGTTTTTCTCATTGCACAGTTCACCTCAGCAGGAACTTCCAAACACCGAAACACTGTTGCTTCAACTGCTTAAACAGCCTCTCTCGCAGCACTTCACACACATTCTCATCTCACCTCTCACCTTCTTCTTCAAAGTAATTCAACATATTTAAATTCATTAGTGGAGCAACAGAAGAAAAAAAGTCAAAGTGCTTTACATTACACAGAAACAGTTGCGCACGAGATCACACGAACAAACCTTCAAAACGCACTCGCGCACACACACACACACACACACACTAAGTGGGGCAGATTACATTCTCCCCAGGACTTGACTTACATTAAAGTTTAAATGTGTTCAATTTGGACGGTCCCAATATTAGAGTGGAGTATCATTACCCACCTTATTGGATGAGTCTGAGCAGAATAGATTTCTGCTGATGAGATGAAGAGGCCTCAGGCACACACACACATACAGAACAACACACACACATACACACTCTCTCACAGCATAGAGACACGTGGACCCGTGGACAGACGAACAAAGAAAATGTGATGTAAAATGAAATAGTTCCAAATTAACTGAAAAAATATACGTTAATAAGTATAAACATTTTTAAAAATACTGTAAAATTTAAATAAATATTGATATTTGTAAAAAGCACAAAGCTAATTTAGGTAATTACAATGCATGTTCTTGTTTGTAGTATTGTGACATCATACTACAATGTCCTACTCATCAAAAAACACCAATTAACTATTTAATCACGGTATCCTCAGCCTGCTGCACACACCCAAAGCTGTAATTGTGTCCTTTAGACATATACGTCCTTCATACATTTAGACATCAGACATGTTATGCAAGCATCCAATCATTCAGTCTTCAGTGAGGGTGGGGTGGGGGGGGCTTTGTTTATTGTCTGTGTTGCTGTTTTTGTCAATCAGTGCAGACACTCACAGTGGTGTAATTTTGAGCTCTGCACAGTACAGAACAATAATCCCTGCGTTTTTATGATCCTGTCTTTTCACTTTCACAGAATGTGCATTTGTAGGCTTAATGAGGTGAAGTGTTGCACTACACTGTCAGTGGGTTTTTTGTATGTGTGTTCTGTTCCTGTGGTTGGTTTGTTGGTGTTGCAGCACTAATTAAAAGTGGAGCAAGAATTTGAATTCCCCAAAACTTCTGGTCTAAATAATTTACCAAAGGTTTTTTGTCCGTGTACTTGTGCACTTTTACATGTTTGCATTTTTTTTCTGATTTCTGATTAAACTCCTTTCATTAAATGAAGTGAAGGCTGGAACATAAACAGTTATTAGACAGAAACAGAGTTCCCACAAACGGACCTAAACAGACACACATGCACAAATGGGCTACAGAAATAAACGTTACTGTACTTGATTTGAGAACATTTGTAAAAAAAACAAAACAGACAAAAAACTGTGAAATGAAACCACTACAGAGGTGTATCTGTTGTCAAAACATTATGGATTTTGAAACACATGTTTATTAAAAATTTAGAGCCAGGAAGCTTTTCTATACAAAGTTGTTAGAGGCAGAAATTTTACACAAACATGTTATTAAGGGAGTTACTTTTACTGTGAGATAATATAGTGTGTAAATTGCTCACGTAGTACATTGATTAAGACATTTAGCACAAAGCAAAGACAGTGGGTGGTGCAATAAGGCATAATGTAGGGGTGTCAAACATAAGGCCCGGGGGTCAGAATCAACCTGGGAAAGACTTCAGTCCGGCCAACTGGACAGCTTTGGAAAAGAAGGCATAATTTTACAGCTTTTCCTGCTGATAACGACATGACCACAGTCATTCATACTACATCAAAGTAGGGGTAGTAATAGATAAACAATGACAGAGAAGCTACTGTTTTTCACTGTTTACTATAGAAATTTCACAAACAAATCCTAAATAAATAAATAATAATAAATTTGAGGGCTTTAGGGTAGAAGGCTAATTTTACACGTTTATCATGTAGAAAAAACACAATGTGCTGTTGTAATTGCAATGCTTTAACTTATATTAAGCTATCTAAGGGACTCATTGTGTAGTTAAACAACTTTACACTGACAGAAATTGCAGTTTTACTCATCTGGCCTATGTAAGATCAAAGTGAGCTGGATGTGACCCTTGATGGAAAACGAGTCTGACATCCCTGGCATAATGTGAGGAGTAAAATGTGCATCTTATGTACCAAAGTGCCCCCAAAATGCACTCCACAAATATCTTAATAGCTTTATTAAAATTCCAAATTATATCTTATCTATTATAAGAGAAGACAATATATCATCCTTTAAGGATTTTAAAGACTGGGAGGTTTAGTGAACACTGTTTCAATATGATGTTTCCAGATCAAAATAAAAGCCTGTTTTTCACTGTTTTTCTCTCTATCCTTCCCATAACAGATTTAGTATTCAAAATGTATTATTTTGAGTGTAGCATACGGTCTTACTCTTACAATATAAGGCTCATTGAGTCAACTGTTGAATTGAACTGAATGGAATGAATGACTCTGTAAATAGGTAAAAACAGAAATTTTGACATGTGCACATGTGCACATCTGTGTTTTACACCATTATGCAATCTCACTATGTTAACCATTCTCTTAGAAACATTAGTTGTTGTTGTTTAAAAAACAAACAAAAAAAAAACAAGAAAACTAATAAGTTCAAGACAACTAGTCTGCAAACAGTCAGCAACTACTCTGCAAGCTGTAGTGAAACTACAAGACAAACCTGTAAACAGAGACAGTTTGCCTTCAAATTAAAAGTTGCACCTTGTGAAATGTGTTAGTTGGAGTGTTATAATTCAGCTTTTATTTTGAAAGCGAATGTCATCATCACACTTTTCACAGAGTCACTTGAACTTGGAGAGTGGTTTGCAAGTGTTTGCAGGCAAGTCTGAGTCTTCTGTGCAAACTACTGGCAACCTTCGCGTGACTAAAGCAATTGCAAGGAGGGTTTTAGTGTAGCACTGCATACTTTTTTTGCAACCAATTTCACCAAGGAGCGGCCAGCAACCACCAGCAACCAGTTATCACGCACACATTGTTCCCTAGTGTAGTGTACAAGTGGCTGCCTGTATAATATGGGGATTAGGGTTACTAAATCCTATTAAAAACATTTGAAATATATTAAAGTATGAAATGCAGATTAATATTTGTTTCCAAATAAAAAATAGCATCTTCAGCTAAAGGTATAAAGCAACCAACTGACAGTTAAATGAATCCTTAAAATATCAGTTTCTGGTTTTCCAACTTTCAGTTGTACTAACGAACACGAAAAAGTTAACATTTCCGCTTATTCCACACCTAAACGTGGGACTGTGTGACTGAATGAAAGGATGGTGCTGATATTTTCCTATATGGAAAAGATATATATAAATCTTATAAAGTTTGTATCTGTCTTGTGTGAAACTTGTATGAAAAGCATACAAGAGTGAAAACAGATATAAGATCCCTTGAAAAATTATATAAATGAAACTTGTATGTTTTGGATACTTACTAAAACAATATATGAAAGTAATGAGAAAGTGGCCACTTTCATGAGTAAATCATATAAGTTTTTACTATTTCTTTTCCATATGGGTTTGGTCGTGGCTCCAGAGAGGTGCATCTTACAGTGCAGAGTGAGAGAGGTAATGGATAGACAGTCTGGGGAAAAAATTCTGACAGTTTCAGAAATTTAGGTCACAATGTGACTGCTACAGCGACCAATGTCATACACCGAATAGATGAAAGTAATAGCTACATAAAATATGTCTGGGATTCCAACAAAGAAGAAAATGTAGTTCAGATGTTGGAGCTGAAGATTATTTGTGTGGTGGGTCCTCCAGCTGAAGACAGCCTGGGAAAAACAGGCATGCATCTTGGCCCGATTCAGCAGATTAGATTATCAGTCGTACAGTCTGCATGCATCAAACTTGATGTCTTGCACAAGATTATTAGATATATGTTGCACAGTGTGGCTTAGAAGGAATTTATAAGATTTCTGAAATCGCACAGTGTGTAGGCCTTTTAGCCTAGCAGCTAAGGAACGATCCAGCTGTGAAGCATGAATGAAGCAGCTGATGCTGTTCAGCCAAGTTTGACTTCAGTCCGCCGCCTAAATACAGTCTGTCTGATCTGGCTTCTTCCTCTTCTTCTTTAACTAAACTAAGGAGGTAAATTGCTGAATATATCTTCCTTGTTTGCAAAGAATTAGTAATATTAAACTGAGGAAGCGCTTGCATATTTTTGATCAAAATGCAATTCTAAGATATTTGCGTACTGTAGATCCTAATTTATACATGAAAAACAGTTAAGTAGTCAAGTCAATACAACTGACATAGAGACTGTTTACCTTACAAACACACAGGTAAACCCGACATTGTTTCATTTTAATTTAAATTTTGAATTTTGATCTCATGGTATTAATATGCAGAAAATTGGCAGAGTGTATTTTTAAGTTTTATTTACAGATACCTGCAAATTTGGCACATGTATTTAAATAATCCTCTGAAATTAAAAAGCAATTAAACGAACATTTAGTATTTAATTTCATGGAAACAAACATTATCTTATGTTCAGCACAATTTATTCTTGCCTCTTGAACAAAAGACTTTTCCTGTAATCTTCTTTACGTGTAACTTAATAAACTGGGATCTCTTCTTGTTGCTGTGATGACTGATTTCTGTGTTTATACAGGTAAAAATGGTCATTTTTAAAATGCACTGTGTATAAGTCTTACAGCACTGAATGATGCATAGGTTATAAGTGACAAATGCATTTCAGGTAGCAATAGGGACTTGCAAATGGGAGTCGGTATCATATGAAGAGATCACACACTTGCAGAGGCACACGGTGACAGATCAGTGGGGACTGGATAATACAGGGTGGAAGTCGCAAAAATGAACTGTTCTCAGCCGTCTCCTTCGCTTTTTATCCACTTAGGACGGCAATGAAGCAGCGGTTTTGTCCTTCCCTCACCTCCACCGCCTCCTCCGCCGTGTCACAGTCCACCTTTTAAAATAATATCTGCTTCATTTTCTGTTTCCAGCCTTCCTCCCTCTATACCCACTGCTTTCGCTCTCTCCCCCCCTAACCATTATCTTTTGGTCTCCTGTCCCCTCCTCCCCCATCTCCTCCCACCTCCTCAACCTCTGTCTTTCTTCCTTCTTTCATTTGCTCTCCACTCTTTCGTTGCCTCTCCTCACTTTGAGCGAAATAGATTTTCAATTACGTGCTGAGTGCCTGGAAGCTTCTATATTTCCCAACCTGACCCCAATACAGCTGAAGTGACACCCCACGCACCAGAAACACACACACACACACTCACATGCGTAAATCGACACAACACACACGCATCTGATACACACTTCCGCCTCCACTTACAGACTAATGGAGTGGAGGAGAGGCTGGAGAATGTCTTCAGTGTCCTGGACAAACCTGGTAAACTACCTGACACACACCAACTCTCCATGAGACAAAAAGAAAGACAAAGCAAAAACAAGTAAGATAAGATCATTCTTTTTTTCATACTTTAAATGTGTGTTTTATACTCTGTCTTAGACCCAGGAGCAACACAAAGCGCTCTTTGAGGAGATTAAAGTCAAAGTGGAAGCTGAAATTACGCATGTGTCCCACATATTATGTAATCAAAAAATAAACAGACAGTTTACATACTGGCTGAAAGTCAATAATAACAGCAAGCAGAGGAAAAAAAGCATCCTAGTCTATAACGGTAAAGAAGTTCTTGAAACAAACCTTTCATTTGTTGTCCGACCCTGTCTAAAGGCAAAAATGTTCATACCTGGGTTTAGACAAGTTGGCAATTTGACAAACGTGTCAGCACAGAGAGGGCCGGCGTGGACATTCGTTATGAATATTATAAGTGCACTCGGCATTTGCGAAACCTGGTTGTGTAAAGAATGCACAATTCTCAAAACTCTTCTTGCTGAAATGTAGCTGTGCAGAGAGGTTTCAATCAGTGTTTGACAGGCCAGCAACTATTTCATCTCTTCTCATTGCTTTCTGATGTAAAGTTGTATTTTTGAATCTCATAGAAATTTGACATACACTCATATTTTTAAGACCTTATCCAAAACAGGTTCGCACGAGAGCAATGGTGGGGGAGCTGGAGTCTGTCCCAGCTGTCACAAGGTGAGAGGTGGGGTCTTTCTAAGGGTTAACACAGAGAGACAGACAAGAACTTTCACTCACATTTACGCCAACGTCCAATTTAAAATCACCAGTTAACCTAAAATGCCTCTCTTTAGACTCTTGGAGGAACCATGCAGGTGCAGGGAGAACATGCAAACTCCAGACAGAAAGGCCCCAGCCAGCCGGTGGATTCAAACCCAGGACCTTTGTGCTGTGAGGTGACAGGAACAAAAGGAAAGTAATATGTAGAGGCATTCACGCTGTGCTACTAAGGTGAGACACCAAAGAGATGTAAAATGACCATAACCAGACCCCACAGTGAAAGAAAGATGTAAAAGGACAAAACACCATACATATACCAAAGATTTCATACATTTTATACATTTAGGCTAATAATTATAATTAGTTGACTTAGAAATATTAGTAATAAAATGAGAGATAGAGAGTGAAACTAGCGATTAAAAAAAATACAACAAAAAAAGTCATCTGCCTCTGGAAGGGAACTTTTTATTGACATATTAGTTTTGTAATAAATAAATAATAAACACTGAGCAGTACCAAAGTCAGAAAACCTTTGCACCAATTAAAAGCCACCAAGATGGTGGCCTTCCTGTCTCACACACACACACACAACACAGTGCTTTCACACAGTTTACAAATGAACAGGAGAGCCATGAACAGAAAGACAGAGCAGAGCTCAGTTCAGTAACAAGGAGTCACTTACAGAATATAAAGTGCGTTTGGTCATTAGCATCACTGTCATAGAGTGTGAATGTGTATTTAAAGCTAACTGTCACTGATAACAGTCAGCTCCCCGTCTTGAAACAGCCTTCATACGTTCACACCACTGAAAATGTATCAGTCCATCCCTTATAAAACACAATCTACCATATAGCGTGGCGTCAAACATAAGGCCCTGGGGCCAGAATCAGCCCAGAAAAGTCTCCAATCTGGCCCACTGATTTTTATCCTTTTATCCAAAAATATGAATGAGGCTGTAAGTTTTAGACTCAATTGTATTTTCTCACATTTCTCAGCTGTTTCTGTTTCAAAATTATTAACTAATAGAAAAACTGTTAACAGCTAACAAAAAACTTTTGTTTTATATTTACAGACAGTTTGTGCAATACGCTGCCAGAACTTTTCCTGACATTTTGCACATATTTTTCTTACAGTTTAAACACAAACAGTCTTGCTGACATGTTTTGTTAATTTACCACAGCAGCATTTCTTTATGATGCAGAAAAACTGAGACATGTGGTTGAAATTGCAGTTCTTTTTCTGGTATTTAGATATCCTGGTGATAAAATGAGTAGTTAAACTTCTCTACTGACAGAAAGGGGAGTTTCATTCGTCATGCATTGAGGTGACAGTTGTTGTGATTTGGTGCTATATAAATAAAACTGAAATTTATTGAACAAAAATGGTTCGGCCCACGTGAGATGGGCTGTATGTGGCCCACAATGTAAAATGAGTTTGACATCCTATTTTTATTTTTGGTTCAAAATCAATTACTAATTTCTCTATAGTGGGCTTTGGTGCCACCCATTGCCCCCTCCACTGCCTGAAACAAACATCTTCCATTAAAGGGACGGTAGCTTTAGTTCACACTTCTACTGATTGGCTCCTCCTTGCAAACAGGAGGTTTATACAGCAGGTGGGTGGGGCCAGGAGCAGGAAAAGTCAGAGCTTTTGTCTCACAGGGATTTCTTGCACATGTGCTGATCTTATTTTTAGAAACTCTGGACATGCTGCTTAACTTTCCCCCACAAATATAACGTCTGACTACGTCCCCTGTACCCTTAATGACAAGTTTTGACATCTCAGTGTAAATCAATAAAAATGTGTTTTGACAACCACTAGAAAAGTTTCTGGGCTTTTCTCGAGGGTAGCTGCATAGGCAGACACACACAATTAATTTTGTTCCATAAGTGGAGCTGAAATATGACAGAAACCACTCTGTTTAAGGGTTATTTACAATTCACAGCTGTGATGTTCAAAGCAATCACAACAGTATGTACAATGGAAAGAAGCATAATAGGTAAACATCACAGTTTACAGGCCAAAAAAGTGAACTAAAATTAAAAAAAACATTTAAAAGATTATCTATATTTAAAATGTGCCATTTAAATCAATTTAAATCAGAAAGTAAACTACAAATGTTCCACGTTTAAAAGGTGTCTCACAATAGAACCACTGATCTGAAGCAACAACAAATGCTGCCATGGGCCAAGTGGCAACACACAAAGTGACAGCTGACTTAAAAAAATAGATTTAATCATTCTCACACACCTCACTTATTAAAGCTGATTCAAAATGCAAGACATCACTTTAAATACAGCTGCTTCATAATGCTGGCTCAATTACCACACACACAAACACACACACGCACACACAGGCGTGCTGATTTCATTAAGCAGTTTGCACCTCTTAACATGGCCTCTCCTGGGTGTTAGTGAACGGTTTTCCGCATTAAACAGAGGCTGAGGCCAGAGGTCAACAGCCTAATGCCTTATCTCTGATGCACCACGGCCAACCTTATTACTGCAGGCTTAGAGAATAAACACACACACACACACGCACAGTGAAGCAGGCATAAATGCACGGATTGTTTGTGTGGTCAAATCCAGCAAGCGCTCCATATAAAGAGTGCCGGAGGTGAGATGTTGGCCTCGGGGCATGTTCAGCGCGTGGAGCAGCACACGCCGGCCACCTACATCACACACATACGCACAAAGCGACTTCCTCCCGTGCTCCACACACACAGCCAGGTTCTCACTGTAAAAGGGGGCAGGATACTGCACGGGTTACCACATAAAAAGCTTCTGTTCCAGGCGGTCAGAGTCTATTAAAACAGCTTGTTCCTGTAACAGAGAGCGCTGACACGACCTTTACAGCCAATTGGAAATTACTATGAAATTATTGTCATGAATTAGCAAATGAACAGAAGCCACGTACCCTCGATTTCAGTTTGAAAACGAGGACGAAAGTGGCGCTGCACTCATGTTCAAAAAGCCGCCCAGGCTCAAAGATCAAGTCGTGAAGCGTTTTCCAAATGTTCTTTTCCGGTCCCGTTCTCTCTGAGTCATTAAACGTGTCCAGTAAATCCAAGCAGCAGCCACACGGGCGATGTTAAATTTGTCTTTTGCATGGCAAAGGACCACAAATAGACATTTTTTAAAGAAGAACCCCCCCACACACACACACCTCCTCAAACATGCACAGAACAAAAATCAGAATTTCCTATTAAACATTTTCAAGTACAAATTAATGTCCAAAGTCGACTGGGCAGTGCGGTTGTAAAATGTGTGTGTATGTGCGGGTGCGTGTGTGTGTGGGTAGGCGTGGTGCTGCTTTGTTAAGGCCTGAATGAGTTGTTGATGGGTACAGCAGCTTGGGTCTCTCAGGGGATGAAGGGGGAGAAGAGGAGGAGGAGGGTATGGGTAAGTTGATAATTGCAGGGGAACTTGGACTCAGTCTGTCAATGTGCAGCCCCCCCATCCTCCCTGCCCAAACACACACATTGACACACACACACACCAGCTCTCCCTTTGAAGGGGAGGTCCCTTGATTAGGCCACTTAAACACAGTGTCCCCCTTCCCCCCCTTTGTCTGTCTGGCTCTCTGTGCGTCTGTCACCCACAACTCTCTCTCTCGCCACGTCCAGTCTCTGACTTCCTCTCCACCTACTTTCACTTTTTTTTGCTGCTTCTCTTTGCTTCTTCTTCATTTCCACCCATCTCTTCTAACTCCTGTATATCCCTACTTTTATGTCTATGCACCATGTGTGTGTGTCTGTGTGTGTGTGTGTGTTTTGGGGTTAGGGGGTGGGGCTGGACTCCTGTCAGGTCTCAGCTGTCGTTGTGTGTGAGGGTGAATTACACGCTGTAGCACAGCGTTGACAGGAGCAGCTGGACATCAGTGGGCCATAGTGCGCAGAGTTGCACGTGTATGTGTTTGCGTGCGTGCGTGTGTGTGTAGCTGTGGACCGCTACCCAACACAGAGCTGACACCTTCTGGTCAGCGAGGGCAAAAACAGCCGTCAAACACATGAAGACAAGTTTCTGTTTTTGCCTTTTTTTCCCTTTTTTGGATCATGTTTCACTGGAAAGAATACAAAGTTAAGATAACACAGCAGCATTAACACTGATTGCTTTCTAGACTCTTTTTGATGATTGACTCTGTATAGAAATGCAAAGGTGAGGCAACGTTATAAACAGATTTTTTTTTAAACACCGTGTGCAGTAAAAAAAAATAATATATGGTGTGACCACCGTTTGCTTTAAAACAGCATCAGTTCTTGTGTGTGTGTGTGTGTGTGTGTGTGTGTGTGTGTGTGTGTGTGTGTGTGTGTGTGTTGGTTTCTAAGCCAGGTATGCTTGCAGAGAAGCTGCCACAGCTGCCTCACTGTCTTTTCATGTAATCCCAGACTGACTCCATGTTGTTCAGATGAGGGCTCTGTGGGGGCCATGCCATCTGTTGCAGGACTCCTTGTTCTTCTCGTCACTGAAGATAGTTCTTTATGTCGGGCTGTAGGTTTTTAGGGTGGTTTTTTTAAGGATTTGGGACCAATCAGATGCCTGTTTTGGGGGGGGGGGGGGTTTACACGTTACTGTAATCTAGGAAACCTAGGAAAGACTGTAGAAAGAAAATATTCCAAATGAAATCTAGTTGCATCGTAATAAGATACATGTGTCACAGACATATTCAAGTTTGCTGTGATGAAATGAAGGCCTCTCATCTCACCACAACCAAAGATATTGAGCCATTAGTCTTAGTTTGACATCTGTGCATTTAAACACTGCAAAGATGACTCAAGTCTTAGTGAGTCAGTATTTTAAACTTTGGAAATACCAAACTCCTGATTCATTTTCTAAATGACAGAAAATAAAATATTTTTACACATAATTTTATTTTATACATTGATGCTAATATAGCTGTGACAACAGTATGAATAAATAAAAATACATATGATATATGACAACTAAGGTTTTTTTTTAAAAGTGTAGAGAAAAATAATACTAACGACCGTGACCACTGCAAAGGAAAGGGCAGTAAAAAGGGGAACCGTGTTGAACATAATGAAACCGGAAAGGAGGGGAGGAAAATATATAGAAAGGAGGAGAGGAGAGGAGTAATGAGTGTGGAGAAGCATGCTGGTCTCTGGCTGGTCGTGAGGCCAGAGACAGAGTTTTGTCACTGCAATCTCACACTCTGCTTCTGTAATGACTCGCCTTGAGGCACAAATGATTTCCTCCACTGGTGTTACTATTGCTGGAGTCACCACAAATTTAAGAGAGAAAGGTTTTGGTGAGCGGGGCATGGGCAGGAGGGGGGAGGGTTGAGCATTAGAAACGGGTGCAAAAAAATACACCTAAAACAAAATGTTGACCTGTTTCATCATTTAGGTATCCGGTCATCTATTTTCTTCAGAATGATCAAGCTAATATATGTTTACCTTTGCTCCAAATTATAACATAGTCTTCAGGTGGTTTGTCCAGCTGGGCCTGCCGTAGCCATCAACCAACTGTGGCCATGTGCCACAACTGTCCATTTGCAAAACCTTAAAAATACCACCTCACTCCACCTCGCTTTTTCCACAGCCTCTACTTGGCTCCCTGCCTGTTCTCCCCCTTCCTGCACAGGGATGTGTCATAAAGACATCATCATCACTGTTAGAGGGAAGAGGAAGGAAAGCACGGGTGACATGATGATCTATCCACTGGTCAATTCTCTGTGGATCCGTGTGCCGCTGAATCGACACAGAAGACAAACTATGAGGCAACTATACAACAAAAACCAAACAGTGATCTCACTTCTCCAAGATTACTAGTTTAGTTTGCTCCATGCCAAGTGAACTGACAAAGAATCAGCTCTGTTTTCCCACAGATTTAATACTTGTTGCTGTTTTTCTTGATATCCATGTAGTCGAATCAACATCACACTCAAAATTTAAAACAGCTCGACTAATATAGCTGCCACCTCAGTGTATGTCAGACGCGTTACATGTTCACAGATAGGTACTGGTACCATGATACCATTCTCCACATTCTATTGGCAAATCTGATGTATGATCTACTGAGTTGGTCCTCTCGAGCAAATTATCCTGCTTAAAGCTGGAGCTTCCTCCGAATCCCATTTTGCAACCCACTCCCACCCCAACTTCTCCTTCTCGCACTGTCTCAATGTTAAGTCTGTTCTCATTAAATGAGATATAAAAATCTGGTTATACCATATTGTTTCAGGGATTTGGCAAGCTTGTTTTCTATCTTCCTGCGGTGGGAATTTTGTGGAATCACTCCTTTCGTAAAGCACCTCATCACACTAAATATTTTAATGCACATAGAAAAAACAAGGCTAGGCCTTTATTTTTAAAAATTCAATTAAAATACTTTTTTTGTAGCTAGATCAGCAGTTTATCCACAAAAGTTTATCTCAGTTGAATTAAACGGCTTGAGTGTTGTTTATCATGATTAACTGTCAAAGATAATAAAAATATTAATGAAAAATGAATGTGGTGTATTAGCAAAATAGCTGATTAAACTTTTGATTAACAAAGTGATTTCTCATGGATGCTAAAAATGTGCTGGTTGAGACTGCAGCTGTTCAACTTGCCTGTTTTATTAAATTGGACATGGCAACAGCTGACATCCTCCATCCTAGATTAAGGCTTTTTTATTAATATGCTAAAGAAGTTAATAAAAACTTCTTCACACTACTCTCAATCATATATATTAGCCAAGGTCATCAGTAAGAGGAAACATATCTGTTACAATAATAAATCAGAGAGGGCTCGTTTACTTGCTAATGCTAGTTTTGATTTCACACAAAGTTCAAATGGTAACTGATCTCAGAGCAGTGAAAGTAGAGCCATTGACAGCTTGTCTAGCATCAAGCTCCCATGAAAGACCAGAAACTATCAAAAGAAAGCTTTTAAACAAGCCTCTCAGCTTAGCAAACTCAGTCCTTTGTTAATAGGACACGGACACAAAATGAGAGATGCTGCAGATTTCAGTGGAATCTGAGACAAGCAGAGCTGATTCTGCTTCCAAAGACAAGAACCAGCTTTAGCCACAAACTGGCAATAAATGAAAGGATGGATGATAAGAGGAGAGAGGCTTCATGACACAAAAAATGTTTAAGATGAAAGGAGATTGCTTTAAATTTGGCATGTTGATGTCTATTTTTAGATTTCACTGGGCAAGCACTGCTTGCTTTGCTTGCCCTGATGGAACGCCACTACTTACAATCAGCCACATCCCTGTGGTCTGTGCATGTTAGTGAATGAAATACCGATGAATAACAGTTGGGACATTGCTATGTAATCTATATACGAAATGCAATTTATTCTGTACACATGCACAAAAGAGACCTAGATATATACACTGTCAGACTGCTCATTACTCTTGAAATATAAGAATAGAAATATTAATTATGGTTTCACTAATTATGTGATGTCAATAATATGCCACTAACAAAACAGAATATTGCAATTTCCTTATCAAATAAACAAAAAATAACATAAATAACATAAAATGCTTTTACTCAGTTGCCAATTATAGCTGTGATTGTGAAGTTTATTGTGAGCAGGGGTCTGGGTCTGAGTCTGCCCCAGACCCTTTCCTGGATGTCATTCCTTCCACTCTTTCCCTGCTTTTCCGTTTACTCCAAACTGTCCAGTCAAATAAATGCGTTAAAAATGCCTTTAAGCGTTGTCATGCTTAATCTAAAACACCCCATGTTTTGACATACAAGCTTCCACCAGGGAGTTAAAAACATTTCATAGAAACAATGGCTCTCCTCTGGTAATGCTCCACCAATGAGAATCTTTCACCTTGGTGGGAGTTAAAAGTCTCTCAACCTGTATTCTGCCTTCAGGAATCTTGGAACAGGCTTAGGAATCTAAAGGGGTGTGAACATATAAATATAAAAGAATAAAGCAAAATAACATAAGCAGCTCACAAGAGTATCAACGACAAACAAAGCATCTCAAGTCTTCATTTAATCCAACATATTTACTGGCTGGTAAATAAATCCAAAAAGCTTTCTGTCTATATATATGAATTTATTGATTTTGGTATTACTGTAAGTCACTTAAATATTTATCAACATGCAAGTATAAAGCTATAAAAGTTTATTCCAATTATCAACACAAAGCTGACTTATTTCAAGCGCAATTCAAAATTCTACTTAAAAAAATACATTGCAAAGGAAACGGTGTGGTGCAACAGTAGAAATAGCCTACATTTCAATATTTCACAGCTATCAACATACATAATATAGATGTCAGGACACAGTAATGTTGTTTGCCTGGCGACTTTAGAACATGACCGTAACCTGTGAGAAAAATCGATTTATTTTTGATTTGAGTAGATTGACAGATTTCTGTCACAAACTTTTTTTAAAAGTCAAGAGCTGTGAGCTGCAGAGGTCCTGGTTGGGTTGTTTACTGTCGTTTCTTCTGTGGTTATGGTTAACAAGAAGGAAACTATAGAATAATCTTAATGCATATATCCATTTAAAACAACACATATGACAATGCACAATTTCCCTCTAACTTAGAAAGCCCTCCATACTCAGGAGTACCTCTGCTGAAGGATCAGTGAAACATCCAGAGAACATAAAGATGCAGGTGCTTCCCATTGAATATGTATATTTACCATCCATAGCACCAGCATATGATTTGGCAGGTGGACAGGGAGGGAAAGGAGGGTGGGGGGTGTGGGGAGAGAGAGGGGGGGAGAGAGCATATACATCACTTCACCCTTAATTAGCTGTCATCAGCTTCTCTTCTCAAAGGAACCAGAGAGTAATAATTAATGATCAAACTAAAGTATACTCACTCACATCCTCTTTCGCTCCCTCCCCCCCTTTTGTCATGAGCATTAACAAAGGAGACTGCAGTTGATTTGGTCAGGGAGCAATGAAATCTGACTGGACGAAAAGAAGCGTTGCTTTTTTAAACAAATGACTCGTTGAAAAGTGGCAGAAATGAGGTAACGTGCGCTCCCTGCCCTTCCCATTATTACTGCTTGTTTGGTGTAAAATGAGCCATGAGCGCCGTCTTTATTAGTGCGGTCTGCGACGCACGAGGCCGAAATTAATGCCCGCGCTGCATCGTCTGATGATGTGAGGAGGATCCATCTTTACAAGACAAGAACATGCCAGGAAAGGCATAGCAATGTTTTAACAAAGCCTGAGCGTCTGTGTAGACAAGAGCAGCTAATTAGAGAAGAACACAGTGTAAGTGGGCATATGTGCACTGGGGGACCAGTCAGCCAACACACAACAGGATAGCGCTGCGGGGGGACGCAGGCGGGCAGGCGACTGACCAGCTCCAGAGCCAATATGGAGCCGCCATGGAGGCATGTTATGGTCTCGGCGCCCCAAGCCCCTGGCACACTGTCCTGAAGCGCTGTTTGTAGAAGCAGGAAGGGGTGGAAACTGCAGGCTTTACAGACCCCAGCACAACCTGTCCTCTCTCCAAGACTGGGGCCACTCTGAGATGTGTTTTTGAGTGCATGCGTGTGTGCACTTCTTCTTAAGCTGCTCTTAAGTGTTTTAATTGGATTATCCTTAATGAGTAAACAAACAACTACAGCAGCAAAATAATAAGCAAATAAATGAATGTGTCAGGAAGCACTTTGCCGTCTTCCCTCCCCGTTTCTTCTATCAGCTTTCACGTCCTGCCCCCTTTTTACTCGACTCTCCGCTCATTTAGTTCCTCTCATGTGTAATTATCCCGATTAAGAATGATTCAAAAACACTGCCGGAAAGGCGTGTGTGAGTGTCACACTCGAGTGAGACAGGCAGTCTTAAGTGGATGCTTTGAAGTCTGTGGTGAGCCCGTGATTAGTCGTGTGATTTATTGACAGGAGAAAGAAAAGGAGGAGAAAACTGCGGAGAGCGGGTGAGCTCCGAGGGTGAAAATAAACAAACGGAGAATTGTGAAATGACATCTGTGAATATTATTAGAACATTAATCTGCACTGATGACACAGATGCTTAAGCCATCTCCTTCTGTTATTGTGGAGGAGGAGAGGAGAAAAACGAAAGCAGGAGGAAGAAGCAGAGGAGAGGAGATGAGGACAGATTGAAGATATAGAGGGATTAAGGAAAGGAAGAAGGAGAAAGTGAAGGGAGGAAATGGGATAGGTAAAAAAGGAAGTGCGGAAAATTGACACTTGGAGAAGAAGAGACAAAAACGTAAGGGAAGTGATGAGGAGGAGGAAAGCAAATGAGGACATTTGGGAAGAAGAGGTGATGCTGGAAAAGTGGAACAATGAACAAGTAAAAAAGAAAATGTGATGAATAAAGGGGATGTGGGAGTGAAGAGGAAAGGAAAAAGGGCACAGTAAGAAAGGAGAGGAAGGACAGCAAAAAGTAGAGGAAGGGGAAATAGAAGAAGAGGAGGGGATAGGAGAGAATAAGGAAACAAGAAATGTAAAGGAGGAGAACCGGTAAGAGGTGAAAAGAGGAGTAAAAAATGAGTTAGGAGGAAGAACGAGAAGCCAAGAAAAGTGGAGGAGAGAGCAGAGAGCAAAGAAAGCGGCGAGAAAAGATTTGACCAGCGAGGAGACGAGAAGCCAAAGCACTTTACTCTTTTAATTCCAATTTATGGTGCTATAAAAAGGGCCATTTCCTAAAAAAAAAATCTATACGGAAAAAGTCTAAGCCAAATCATTTCATCACTTTCTCTGCCCTAATTGCCGCCATATGCAATTTTAAAGGCTATTCTACCTTCTAATGGTTCCCCAGAGGAAGAAGGGGTTAATTGCTGCAGCTGGTGATGTAGCTCTCTGGTACTAAAGAGGTGAGGTTTCTCTCTCTGTCGATCACTTTCTCTCACCTCAGGGAATAGCTGTGTGATACTGTGTGAAAGAGACAGACTGAGACTTTCTCAAAGGATCATTTCAGTGCGCTCCAACTTTATTTTCGGTTTTCTATTGAAACGGATGGACACTAATGATCCCGTATTGTAAAAATTGACCCTGTATCCACAAAGTTTATATGTGATCAGTGTCGTGGCTCGCCGTGTGGCCACATAATCGCACTGAATTCTCATTGTGCTTTCGCTGTTTGCACCGCCCGCGCTAATGAGCGGCTACGTCAACGCTGTAGCGACTTAAAATGTTTGGCTCTCGATTGGGGAGAGAGCCGCACCTCTAGAGCAGATTACATGTAAGAAGGGTACATCTGTTTTTAGTTGTTCACAGCATGATCCTCTGTTCTGTACTCTCCCACAGTGCCAGCAGAAGGGAAACCTCTGTTGTTTTTCACGCTGCTCCATTTTAACTTTAAGTCTGTTATTTAAAAAATGAGTTATCATTATTATTATTTGCACATACTCCGAAAGATTGGCCAATACATTTTTACAGCTTAGCTTGAAGACTGATAACAATTTCATTTTTACGCTTGGTGAAATGATTTGTCTGATTGTTATCTTGGTGCAGAAAAATTGGTTCTTTGATAACCAGGAACATATGTACGGTTTCTGCAGTTGTACCTAGGTCCGAGTTATTTCTGTAGCTTCATTGATTATGCAAAATCTGCTAACTTTTCAGTTTTTTACTTTTTTTATGCTTCATATAGTTTTTAAATTTCCACAGATCTGCTTTTGTGTCGTTTTGGCCGGTTATGCACCTTTCAACTTCTAACCTTGCGCAGGTGGGGCTCACCATTGTGACAGCCAGTGCAGTGAGCATGGCCTTTCTATTGTCGCAGGCCAGAGACAGAAAAGTCACCAGCATCACCAAGCGGCAGATTTTGCTGGCTGACTTCCCAGGCGTTTGTGGCTGTGCTGAGTGGGGACTCCCCCCCTCACAGTTGACAGGATTTGGAGCAAAATAGTCTGTTGTTCACAGGATTTTCATTTTATGCATCAGAAACTGTTCAATAAACTATATTTTGTAGACCTCGTTTTAGCACACAGTAAAGTTTAGTTAACAAAGATTGGAAATATATGTCTGATTGTTCCTGATCTGCATCTATGGCTGTCTTTTCCTCTGCTTTGTCACGAAAACTATCCAGGGGGAAATAAACATCCCAATTTAGAGATCCTGTTATTAGGATGGAGAGGTTGTGGTGGCATAAGTTGTATTGTGTTTTTCACTTGAGTAAGTTTATTCACTAAAAACTACTTGGTTAAAGGATATACAGACTGAACTGGCCAGTTGCTTTTAGTTAAACTATAGTATGCTGCTGGTAATCTGACCAAATCGTTGGCTTGTTAAAACTTGTCAATCATGTGACCAATTTTTTGACTTGTCAGACTTGATGCATTGATCCTGGCTTGATCTCCTTCATGGTTTGATCCTGTATTGTCCAAAACTGCTACTAATAAACTAAACTTCAATAAAAAATAATAAAAAACTTAGTGATTGGTAATAATAGATAAAGTACTTTAAATATAAAATCAGTGTTTATGCTGAAGATTTGATTGAGCGGTCCAGGTTTTTCTGGATTGATCCAAACAGGTGCACTGTGCTGAGGGGGGTGGTGAAAGGATAGGAAGCAGGGACTCAACAATCAGGAGGAGGGAGATGACTAGCGGGGTTTGTCAAGGTCAGTGAAAGTCACGCTGCAGAGAAGATGGGCAAAGGATGGAGAAGCGTTTCAAGGTGGAGGTCCTGAGAGTTACGAGGCCTCCATTCCCACAGCTGATTACAAGATAAACAGAGACAGATGAAGCAGAGGGACGGCGGCGGCCAGTAGAGACGGAGGGGGAAATGGAGAGAGATTACACGGACAGACAGGGAGCGAACAAAGAGCAGGAAGGAGCAGGAAGTACAATGTCAGAGAGAAGGAGAGGGAGACCAAGGGTTGAACCTGACTCAGCTGTGAGGGGCACCTGTTCACGGTTGGACCACCTCCTCCTGCCAGCCTTAATCAAATTTACCACAGAGACAGACTGTGACGACGCCCCCCTCTAACAAGAAACCCACTGTGTGTTACATCCAAATAATCCCTACGTCTAGCCAGGTTCACACTGCGTGCCACTTCCAAAGGTGTCCCACCTCTAACTACTCACTCATGCCAGGTACCACCGAAGTAATCCTCCTCCTAAACTCTAATTAACTGGCCAGTATTCTGACGTGGGGCGATTTGTACCGTGTCATACTTGAATCATGTGTCACCACGTTTTGGTTTTTATATGGGAGTTCACCCTGTAATAATCTATACATTAGTTAAAGAAGACCCACAGTGCTTATTTTCAACGTCACATTTTCATTCTGACATTCCATTAGAGTAGCTTTGCATGATTCAGAGTTTGAAATCAGCTTTGTGTTAACAAAATAAAACACACTTTTCAACTTTACATGTATTTTGTAACTGGGTTTTGTTTGGTTGGTTTTTGTTGTTGTTTCTGAGACTGTAATGTAATGCGTCTCTCTTTAAAGTGCTTTGGTTCAACTTCTGTTGTGCTCTAGGCCAGTGGTTCCCAAACTTTTTTTGCTGGGCCCCCCTTTGTTTTACAAGAAAAATATTCGCCCCCCCCCCGTGCGCACACGCACGCACGCACAAACACATCCTCCAACCACACACACGCATATTTTGCTCCATTGCGGTTTATTTCACACCTCAAACATTTAGTAAACAATTAAGCAAATACAAATAAACTGCAATAAATTACAGGTAGTACTAAAATATACTACTAACTCTTTTACGCTGCGTCCGCACGTACACGGGTGATTTTGAAAACGCAGCTGTTTCGTCCACACGTAAACGGCGTTTGGAATCACCGAAAACGGAGTTTTTTTAAAACTCCTTTTTTGGGTTTATGTGTGGATGAGGAATACGGAGTTCGTCACGCAACCTCAAAGGTATGTGCCTTTTTCCACGTCACGCTGTGCGCCACGTTATTGTTTACATGAGATGAATTGCAGAATGGCAGATAGTCAGATTAACAGTATTTTGTCTCTATCTTCAGGTTTTACATGCTTACATATACACACGCAGTTACTGTCCCTCCATTTAGAAAGGCAGAGGCGTCACGGTGTAATTATTTTACGTGTAGTTGTTTTTTTTCCTGTGTAATAATATTCAACATTGCTGTCAATACATTTTTCAAAAAATGTCTCTCTGTGCAAAATGGGTTTAAACACATAAACAACTGTGGGATACTGTTTGTCCGTGATTTGAACCGAGGGAACAAATTACGGCAGGATCAGCCTGATATTATTTGTATCCCGCTGTAACTTTACTGTATAAAGAGCTAATATCTCCAAAATGTCAGGAGTAGTTATTTATTACAACAAGTGTTTGTGAACTAAAAATCAAGAATGTGGGATACTGTTTGTCCGTGATTTAAACAGCCCAGCGCTGTTCCCGACGAAGGGAAAACCAGTTCTGCAGGGGAGACCTACCTTGGCACTTGTGCAGGTGAAACCAAAGGGAAGATATGCTTCACCATATTTTCTAGTCTTTGGCTTAGAATGAAGTTGGTTTGGAAACATATTCAGCGATGCTTCATCTCCTGCTTTGCGTTTGTGTGGGCGCCCCGTGCTAGCAGTGTCCAAGCGTTGGGTTTTTTTCCCCCCTTTTCATGCCGCGCCCCCCCTGCAATGGCTCTGCGCCCCCCCTAGCGGGCGGGCCCCACACTTTGGGAAGGTCTGCTCTAGGCTATAAATAAGTAAATAAATAAATAGAAGTCAACAGAATCAGTCAACAGTGACATTTTTCATAGTGTGTATTTGAGATTATTTCCCCAAATTTTGTATTCAACACAATTTAGTGGGCTGCATGCTGAGAATCCATCCGATACTAATATCCGCGTTGGTATCGATGCCATCGATATTTGGATCTATCCGCCAACCTCTGCTAACATTAAGCCCAATTTCTACATTTCAGAGTCAAAAAGGAGGATTATCTAGGCTAGGCTGAATGGCTGATGACTTTTGATTGACAAGTGTTTAGCCAATGAGCTTGCATGTTCACCGCCAGATCCACTCCTTCCTCGCTTTCAAAACACCAAGATGGTGACAGTGGAAAGACTCATTTCAAGGCTTCAAAATGGGATTTCACAAACCAGTGGGTGGCATCATAGTAGCTACATACATCCATCCTTTTCACTGCCTACTGAGCAGTTATGGTAAACCTCCCAAATAACACAATTTCTCTTTCTGGTTTGAGAGAGACAGCTTCTCAAATCTGTTTATGTTCGAGCCCAAATCAGATCAGAACATTGAGAGTTCACAGCCTGAACATCAGCACAACAACAGTCCCAGAAGGACGGCTGTGTGGTGGGTGTTATGCTTGTTTTTGTGACATGAGGGACAGATTCGTTTTTCAATCATAAGCCATGTATGAAAGCTTTTTTTATCTATGTCACTGTCACAAGTGCAGCAAATGCTGACTGAGGTAGAAAACCTCTGTGAGAAAAGTTGTCATGAAAGTAGAAATAACCCTGGAAGAAGAGCAAGGTGAAGCCTGAGCATTTGGCTCACATTTAGCTTCTTATACAGCAACAGATCCTGTATGCAGGTACATTCATGAAGATAAGGGAAGTATAGCAGGTCCCCTTTAGGACTTTTGGCTCATCTCCCACATGCAAGTGTTGTTAACATGGCTAAATAGTCACAATTTTTGGATATGATGGTTTATTCAGGTTACTGGTAAAAAACACAAATGGCTACATGAAATGAAATTGCAAACTTCACTTTGTGATGTTGGGGTGGATGGATGGTCTGTCGCTTTTAAGTGGAAGGAAACAGTTTGTTTCACCTACCACAAGCAGGTTTTGAGTCTAAACTGAACAACTCCTATTCAAAGAGGTGCCAGAAGACTGAATCAATCAGATGGCTTACTTTGTGTTTTAAGAGTTAAAATATCCCCCAAAATGTCACATCGCTTTTAATCTTTTCATTTATGTACCGTAAATTCTGATGCGTCACAGAATAAGTACCAACTCTCGAATGACTGCAGTTTCTATCTTGTTTCTCTTTCCTTTAACAAGCATTATCTGCACCTCTGTGTCACCCGTCATTCCTCATCCTTATTCCCTACATAACAGATTGACACTACTCACGGCGGCCAGCAAAATTTATTAATAGCATTTTTCTTGTAGATATGATTCAATCCATCAGCAGCTCCCCCCCCTCCCCCCCAATCTCCTCTCCTATCTCCGTTTCTCGTTCAATCTGTCGCTCCCTCTCCTCCCACTCTCTCTTATAAGAGAGAGAGGTGTCAGTTTCAGTGAAACAACTTAATTCTGATGTCAATGAATTAATTAGATGTGTTAATGAGCTAGCGACAGCTAAACCAAATTAAATTAATACCATAATGGCCTCAGACAGCGAGAATTAGCTCCCATTTCAGTAAACGCTTTCTGGAGTGTACACAGCCGCCAAGGATAGGCGCACACTCACACACACTGACACACACACACACAGCTCAAACAACATCCATCCCCCCGAGCAGATCACCATCCAGATGTAATTAACTGACTAATTACAGGAGCTCTCTCTCGCTCCCCCTCCCCTCCCTGTATCTCTCATCTCTTTCTAATGCTTTGACTGGCTGTCTCTCTCTATCTGCTTTCTCATGCTCTGTGATTTGACCCCTCTCAGATCCAAGTTTATGTCGTTTCCTTACAGTTCAGTTACTTCCTCTCGTGTCTGTTTTGCTTTGCTTATTCATCACACGCGTATAGCTCTGAAGGAGCGCGTGAGTGGTCGTTTTAACGTCTTGTTGTCAGCGTAGCCGTGCTCTTCCTTCCTCTTGCTCCTCTTGTCATCACACTTAAAGTCTCATTACACACAACAGGCCTGACTTAAAAGCTGTTTAGTCTGCCATTAGCTCTAATAGTGACTCCTCCACAGTAACCACGCTCCAGTGGACCTGCTGATGGGAAGCGTCGCCACCAGACTACTAATCTGATCTCAAAGGCACAAAATGGCTGCTGTCTACGTGGGGTTGGGCGGCCAGGGAGGAAAATGGTGTCACCGGTTGGTGGATTTTGGCTTTTGGCACGATTGTGCGTTTCACTCTGTCGTTTGTTTGCCTGGTTTCTATTTTCGGGGCCCAGTTTGGGATTATAAATGCGGAGGGTCGGGCGTGGGTTGCAGTTTGAATCGCTTGACCTGATGAATTATTACAAAATGAATCAGTGAAAGTGTTAATAGAGGGAATACCGTTCAGCTTTACCAAGTGCAAAAGAGTTTGAAGTTATTCTTATTTAAAAACCACTTTTTGCTTTTTGTCTTCGTCCCACACAGGTTCCCACGATTTTCATCAGGCAAAAGTGTAGCAAACCCAGTGGATTATTTGAGTTTGGTTGTTTTGTGTCAACACTTAACAAATTTAGCAACAAATCTGATTTTATCTTTTATCTTTAGGCACTTTGCCTAACTTTACTAGCAGCCTGTCATGAAAACACCTTTCCTTCCTATTTGCATTCACAGATTTTATGCCAGTAAGGACCTGTTATCTGAATACTTAGCATACCTTGATGCTGTGTTCTTAAAAATCCAAGGAAACTGAACAAGTGCAGGGCAAAAGAAGAAGTGGCAGGGTTAGAAACAACAACACACACAGCCTCCCCAGAGCCTGGACCTCAGTGTGGGATCATCTTGATGGAGAACAGAATCAAGGCAGCCAACATCCAAAGAAGAGCTTTGAAAGTCCTTCAGGAAGCCTGGAGAACGATTCCTGAAGACTAATTTAATTACAAAAAAGTGACAGAGCGGTCGCTTTTGCATAGAATAAAGTTGCTCATACTCAATATTGAGTTTCACTAATCGTGCAAGCTCTGTTTTTTTCTTGTATACTGTATTTCTATGTATGTTTGTAAGTTTTAATAAAACGCTGCACCCATTTCTCATTTTCTCAAGAAAAAGTGAAAAAATGAGTGGCGACTCAAGACTTTTGCACAGTGTTGTATGCAAAAGGCAGCTGTCTTTTATAAACAGGATGGTGTTAATAAATCTCCTTGGTTATATTTTCCTCTCTTCACTGTCTTGGTATCTCTTTCCCTCTGTGGTCTGTCTCACCTGGTGTGTTGTGAACTGGTTGTGAACAACACAAATTGAACAGGTTATAATCCACTCAGACCCTGTGACGGTGTGCTACTCCTCTACGTATGTACAAGTACAGTACGTGTGTGTGACTGTATCTGTGTGTTCGTACGGTGGGCCTGTCTGCGTTAGCATGAGCGTTTTCCTGGGGTGAGACTCTGCAGGGAGCGAGCTTCTCTCACAAACACCATCTGTCAACAACAGGCTCACCTGCTAGCAAACATTTAGCTCGGGATCCATCTCCCCGCTCTCTCTCTCACACACACACACACACACACACATCACAATACAATTCAGCGATGTCAAAGCAGAAAATAATGCAATTTCCCACTTAGTCCACTTGACAATCTCACCTGCTTTGCAGCCTCTCCGATCTCTAAGGAATACGCACGGTTATGTGTGTTTCCTGGAGTGCAAGTGAGAGAGAGAAGCATATTAAAGGGATACAAAAGCACACAACAGAACATTTGACACCTTGTCTGAACATGAAAATTGGTTGGGTGGAGAGCAAAAACCACGATGCAGAGTGGGGAACAACTTAGGGAGAGAGAAGGTGAGAAAGAGGGAGCCGAAGGCAGGAGGGGGGAGACTATTACCTGAGGTGTCTGACTAAATTAACTTCTCATCATCACTAATTAGCCCCTTGTTCCTCTGTTCCCTCCAGGTGAGTGCTACCTACATTATTGTGTTTCTGCTTGTGTAGTGTGAATATCTGTGTGTGTTTCCCATGTTCACTGTTTGATTTGGTAAAGGCAGTCCCTTTCTTTAGTCTCTGTTCTTTTTTGTGCATATTGAAAACATTTTTAACATAAATCAATATTTAAAACTAAATATTTTATCGTGCTAGTTATCTTTTTGTGTTTGTTTACTACTTTGTACAGGGTTGCAGGGAGAAAATAGCTCATATTCCAAGTTTTAACATCCCTTGATATCAGTGGCGTGCCGTGACTTTTACAGAAAGGCAAGCAGAGCACCACCACCAAAACAATGTAATTAATCAGGGTTCCTTCACTATTTACCAATTTAACAAGATAAAGTCGATCACATGGATCTTCACTTTCTGGCACTCCTCTGTGGCTGAACTGTAAAATAGCAAAATAATAGACTTTTTTAGTTAAATAAATATCTACCTTATTAAAATTATTTATTATTATTATTAAGATGGAGCTCATTCTAAGTTCTTTGTATTCTGTTTAATTTACAGCATCATATTCTATAAATCATATGTTTGTTGTGGCTGTCCTGTGAAGACCACATAACTGTGAAAAAATGTTTGTCATGAGCTTAGAAATGCAGGCCTGCACCTAATCAACTTGCCTGACCGGACATGGTCAGAACTGCCTTACCTTCTCCATCATAGTTACAGCTTTCCTTGCTAAGTTAGTAAAGGAGTTAACTTTTTCATGCTCTACGTGAAAAAGTCTTTTTGTCAGTGTACAACTCAACAGTGGTCACGCTCTTCTCTGCATTACACATGTTAGCCAAGGTGGTTAGCAAGCAGAAACTCATCTATTACGATGCTAAATCACTGAAGCTCGTCTACTTGCTAAAGCTAGCTGTGTTTCCACACGAAGCACACATCGTAACTGACCTCAGAGCAGTAAAAAGCGACCAGAGACATCCTGCCTTGTACTCTGGTCTTCCTTGTTTTTACCGTCAAAGACCAGTGTTTTGTCAATGCACATGCACAACAATTAGACAAAAAGCTGCTAGCCTCTCGGCTTTCCCAGATCCACTCAGTTTAATGAGAGACGGGCACGCCCATATTAGCCAACTGCAGCCATTAGATGGCAGTAATTTAAAGGTTAGATGCACATTCTAATTGATAGTCAAGGAGCTTTATGACATCGCTGTCTGAGATGTACCTTATAATTTTGCATCTATTTTTAGATTTGATGCTCGTCCTGACAGAACAACATAAGCTTAATATTATCTTAGCTTTTGGCTGTATTCCCTTTGCTAAAATGTTCTTGCAAATTAATTCACCGCAATCTGAATATAAGAAGAAATGCCCATTTTTAAAGAATCAGCTGCAAAGAAATCACAATCAGGCCAGTCTGTAACCCTGTATGTGACTGGTTTATTCATTTGATCCTGCATTGTCACAGTGATCATTCAAAATGGCAAGCAAGTAAATGTCACATGGTTAGCGGTCGCATGTCTGCCAAACCACAATAAGCTCAGATGTTTGCAGTCTCAAAATAAAGAGCAAGTCAAAAAAAGGCTGACCTGTGTATTTTTTGAGCCACGGGGCGATCATGGCTCAAGAGTTGGGTGTTCGCCTTGTAATCGGAAGGTTGCCGGTTTGAGCCCCGGCTTGGACAGTCTCGGTCGTTGTGTCCTTGGGCAAGACGCTTCACCCGTTGCCTACTGGTGGTGGTCAGAGGGCCCGGTGGCGCCAGTGTCCGGCAGCCTCGCCTCTGTCAGTGCGCCCCAGGGTGGCTGTGGCTATAATATAGCTTGCCATCACCAGTGTGTGAATGGGTGGATGACTGGTTGTGCAAAGCGCTTTGGGGTCCTTAGGGACTAGTAAAGCGCTATACATTTATTTTTCTATGCTAACAGCACAGCTAATGCTAACAGCCTTGCTAACCAGTAACAAATTGTGAAAAATGGCAGTAAAAATCTTAAATCGCTCTCTTTTTAAGTAAATGCCACTCATTTTTTTCCTCCTCAGACAAACTAGATGTTTTTCTTCACTTTTCTCTTTATTGAAAATTATTTGTGTATTCACTGTGTTAGTTAACTATATGTATGAGGAAAAATCATAAGGCTAGCAGTACAGAGTCCCAGATGTAAACACATTTCTTCAGCTTTCGTTTATTAATCCTCTAAAACACCAAAGCATGCTGCAAAGCAGCTCTGTTACACTATTAAACCAATGTAAGCATGCTAACATACTCACAATAGCAACAGCAAAGGGTTAATGTTAACGTTTTACTAACTTGTATTTTTTAAGTATTTTTAAGTATGATCTTAAAAAGCGTAAAACTTTTTTTTAATACAATATATTTTAATAAATAAGACTGCATAAGGGAATGTGAGGGCTGAGATGCATTACAGCCCTGTCTTCACATTAAATTTAAATGTAGGAACCCCAGCCAGTAACAAACACTTTAATTAGCTTTACCTCTGTGTTCAAATGAAGTTAAGTATTCCACATATTACCTTTGGTATATTAGTGAATGGTGACAAAAGATATTTAAGCTATATATTTCTGCTTTCTCGCCAACATTTTTTATGAATAATCAGATTATTCAAATAGATGTTAATTAGACTTCTACCATCAAAAGACAGCATTATTGGGAGGGATAAAAGCGAGTCATCTCTGAAGAGTACTCTAATGCCACAAAAGAACCTGCGTGGACATAAAAACAACCGCTCTGTCTCTTTTTTGTTTTGTTACATTTTTATTTCCACCAATTTTCTTTTGTCTTCCCTCAGTGTTCTTTTGCTGGGATATAATTTGAAGAGGAAACAATGGTGCTGGATGAATAACCTGATATAATACATATTCATGGTGTTTCAGAAGCAGTTGAGTTGATCCACTTGTTTGAGACACAACAAAGGTAGCTTCCGCTCCTCCGTTATCCTCTCTGCTCCCAATCCTTCTTCCATTCCTCCTTCAATAGTTTCCCTGTTCGTTTCTCCTTAATTATCTCTTGAAATCCCCCCTCTATTTAAACCATTGTCCTTTTCCCACGTGAAACCTATAAACAGACAGAAGCAGCTTTCTACAGGAAGGGGGAGAGATGGAGGAAATTTCTCAGGGTAATCTTTTTCTTGCTAAAGTGAATAATCAGGAACGCTGTAAGGATGTTTGTGTTTTTGTAACATTGTTAGCATTGCAAAATTAACCAAATTAAGACAGCTAGATATATAAAACATAATAGCGTGATTAGTAAACCGAACACACAAACACTTGCCACTATATTAGCCATGCAATGTAAAATAACAACAGACTAGAATATCTATAAAGCTGGTCTCATTGCTTAAACAATTGTAATTACAATAACATTGTCTCGTAATCCTTCTAAATAGGAGCCGAAAACTAAATCGGTTTGATGACGATGCAGCTCAGCTTAGTTGCCTTTCACCGGTTTGTATGATAATCCTCATTAACAAAACAGTAATCCTCTCCTTCATGCTGCCATGTTTTCTCCTATCCCCATCTTTCAGCCGCATGAAACTTCTCCAAACTTCTCGCCCTAATTTATTGGAGACAAACTAATGGAACTACAACGTCTTCTCAGGCCGACACAAGAAGGATTGGGCAAAGTTTTGGTGCCCAACAAGCTCAGAGATCAGCTTCTTACGCAAACTCTTCCCTAAATCTTTGTACTTTCACAGTAAATCGTGAATTATGGCTGTTTTTATGTTCCACATGTAGCCTGTGAAACATGAAAACCTGTGTTGAACAAAGGATTGGGAAGGCTCTCCTCTTGTTACGTGGTGTTAAGCAGTTGACGTCTTCGAAAAACAGGTTGAATTTGAACCTGTTTTTCACAATTGCAACTTATGCATCACATTTGCATTAGAAGGGTAGGAAACGGATGGATGGATAAGAAAACACAAGAGTAGCCTACTGTTTGTGGACCAGCTCGTAGCTAAACAACTAGCTGTGTTTTATTGTTTCTGACCAATGAGAAGAATATTGCAACTGATATTCAATATTTTGACTTGGCTTTTCTTTCAAACGTGGTCAGGTTTGCTGACCCTTTCAACAAGCACAGTGCCCAATCTGGAACTGAAAAATGACTGCAGCCATAGCTAACCATCCAAAAGCTACAAGATACAACTGCAAATAAGGTCAGTTTTTACACTTTCTTTACACTATCTATTCTGACCATCTTTTAATCCACTGAAATGTGCGGTGTGGACATCAGCTCTGGACCCATAACCATCAGGGGCGTTATTTTCATTAAAGTGACAGGTTGAGTCCGATGTCCAGTTGCTTTTAGTACATTCATGACCACCGTGAGATACAGGTGGCCTGTTTCACAGCAGGCAATTTGTCGGAGTAGGAAAGCATTCCTAATTCCAGTGCACTAAGGATGTTTTAATGGTAATCGTCACGTGAAAACAGACTTGAATGTGCAGTAAGGGCGTAAGTACTTCCAAGCTTATTCTGAGCCCTTCAATCTCAACAAAAACACCTCCATCACGCTGTCGTTTTTAGGCAATAATGACGTCCTCTCATAAATATCCATGGTGCACATCAGCTGCCTCTGACTAACCTACAGCTGGAGACAATCCTTTGCTCACTAATTATGCAAAAAGCAGACAGGACTGAGAGCTGTGATTCGCCAGCCCTCTTCAATTAGCGTTGTGTTAATTAAAGAGCATCATCAGGTTCTCGTTAGTTATTAAACACTCGAGTGTGATTACTTAACTCAGCAGGACTCCTGAGGAATCATCTGCCCCCTGATCCCACCGATGAGTGCATATATATATATGTGTGTGTGTGTGTGTATTCTTTGTGCATGTGCATTTGAAATTTAGCAATGCTAAGGCGCCAGCAATGGGAACAGATTCTCCCTCTCGCACTGCATGTCAATGCTGCAATGAACGCCGCATATGCAAAGCTGCGAAGAAGTGCGTATGCGTGTTTGTGTGTCCGATTAAAAGGGGATTTTTGTTCACATGCTGATGAGGTGTCTGCAGTAAGTTAATTGCCTATCAAGAGAGCAAGCCAGCTCTGCCTCTTGTGGTGTGTGTGCATGTGTGTGTGGAGTTGTGTTTGTGTATTTGCCAGGGCCTTTGTGCGCACGTCTGTGTTGCTTCACGAGCTAATTGCCTATCATAGGTCCACTCAGGTCTCTGTCCTTCTCTAGGATCAAGTTTACACTGATCTACCACAACATTAAAACCACCTGCCTAGTATTGTGTAGGTCCCCTCGTGCCACCAGAAAGGCTCTGGCCTGTCAGAGGAGGGGCACAAGACCACTGGCTGTGGTGCTGTTGTGATTGCCACAGAGACAGGTGCTTGATTGGATTGGGATGTCGGAAGGTTTGGAGGCCGGGTCGACGCACTAAATGCTTTTTTGAATGAATTTTTTCAGAAGCATGGCAAATTATCCTGCTTCAGGCCCAATGATGGAATAAAGAAAAGCAAAGGACAGTTTTACAGTTTTACTAATATGCAGGTGCACTGCAGTCAGTCTTAGATTGTTATGTTGGGGTTGGTGGGACTGCTCTGATATTCTCGATAAACTCATGAATTCTGACTTCCAGCTTCAACTGGAACGTACTATCAGCCTGACTTTCTGTGGATTTTAGTGGCTAGCGGATACAGTATTTCATGACTAGCAGGAACTGCTACAACTCAGAATTCATTCAAAGTCCAACCTCCATGATGACCTGCTGGACAAGCTATGCAATCTGGACCAGGTCATTGGTGTCAGATAAAAAGTTGCAAGACATTGCATGAGGAAGCATAAGTCCTGCAATAAGTAGGCTAAGAAAAAAATCCCTTGGCTGGCAACCCTTCCATTACTCCTGCTCTCCAGCAGCCATATCCCAATGCATTCACTGTTTCACTCAGTGCTTATACCTAAGTCTGACTGACTAAAGGCCACAACCATATAGAAATACAGTCTTTGAGCAGGCATACTTCTTCTTTCAAGCTTTGACTCACTGTTTAATTTTGAGATACAAATTAATGTTACACTATGGTACAGACCAGGCTAGTTGGTTAGCATGCTAACTTCCATAGCCATCTCTGCAACATAATACATAAGATCGTTGATATAATGTCAAAGCTATTCATTCTTCCTGTTCTGTTAACAAGTTTCAATAATCTAAACATTTTAAAGTGAACTAAAAATTCTATGTATTGCCCATTTAGGTTTTTGAAGTATCATCATCATTCTCTAATGATCATAGCAGATCCATGTCTGTATGTGTGCTCCCAAACTCCTCTTAGACAATTAGTTTAATCTTCATGCCACTTAGCCTATAAACTGTACTAAGATTCATAACATCTATATGGTGATAGGAGTCTAAACAGAGTCTAAATTTTAATGGTCACTAGAGGGTTTAAGTTTTAAGAGTTGGTAAGTTTTTATTTCCTATCTGGTGCGCTTTTTTCCATCCTACACCAGCCCTGCGTCAGGCTGTGGGCCTGCCCAGGATGTACTCCGCCTCTCACCCTACGGTAGCTTGGATAGGCTCCAGCACCCCTGCGACCCTGACAAGGATAAGCAGAAGAAAATGGATAGATGTATATAAAATAGTTTATTCTATACTTTGTCATAGAAATATAAGTTAATTTTCTGCCCAGCAGTTTACTATGTAGGTCCAGGGATTTCCACTATAACTGCATTCATGTTTCTGTAATAAGAATGCAGTAATGTACAATGAAGTATCACCATGTGAAAGCCCGGTCTCCAGGCCATAATTGCATTAATCAAGTAAATAATTTTAATAATGCTCATAGACTCGTCCTAATCACAATTTTAATTTCACACTTTCACTAGCAAATATGAATGTTTTCCACCCATGTGTTTGTGTGTTGTTGTGGTTCCCACCAGAGCGATTTTACCTCCAGAGGTCCGAGATGCTAATTAAGATGAATCCACCTCCGGTCTTTGTTGTCCAACCCCTCTCTCATATGCAGCAGTGTTATGTTAATGAGCGTGTGTAAAATCTTGGGCCACTGTCCCATCTCACTCATCATAATATATAGTATTTAATAACACTGTGCACATACACACATACACATAAAATCAATATCCGTGATTTAATAAAGCAATGTACCGATCCAACTGGTTTCACAGGCCTTATTCCTGGTCACTGGAGCATTACCACGACAACAGGCAACAGAATAATAGATCTGCTTCAAGTGTATTAATTGAAAGAGTGTGTGTGTATAAGTGTGTGCACGTGAATGCAATGAAAAAATGAGCTGGACATTTTTCATCTCTGGAATGATGAAGTAGGATTTAATAAACTAGCAAAACACACATTCACATACACACGCGTGCAGATTCCCTCAGCAGGTGAACGTAGCTGAGTTGACACTCTGTCAGCACATTGTAATTTGACATAATGAATGCAAGCATCGTTACTGCTGTTAATTGGCCAGACTAATTATACTCCGAGGACGTCATTAGAGAGAACCTGCCGCTCTGTTCTGTGTGTGCGTTTGTAGATGAGTGTAGCTGTGTGTGTGTGTGTGTTTGTGTCGATGAGTGTGTTTATGAGTCAGATTGAGGCAGACGGTGGGAAAAGTGCAGGAGACTGGAAGAGGTGGGGTGTTCTCATGAAGGGAGTGGATGAAGATGAGCAGTGCAGGTGGCCAGGACTGATGAAGAGGGAGTGGCAGGGTGAGGAAGGGTATAGTTTAGGTGCCATAACGGGAGGTGAGTTTAGATTTCAAGCCAGGAGAGGCGATGAAGGGTTCAAGCCTGTCAGGTCAAAACAATCAAAGTCCTGAAAAGTTTGTTAGTCTTTGCCAAAGTCGGGGCTGCAATGCACCACGTGGTTTAAAAATAATCCATTCTAACAAGAATAGTCATTCAAGCTAATTTCACTAGTTATTTTTTTATAATCTCACATAAAAAACTTCAGTTACTCCATTTATTTTAATACCTTTCTGTATCAGATTTTCACTATTGTTGATTATTTGTTATACTGTAACAATAATCCTTCCTACAAATGCACAAACATGTTAACTGAGTGGGTCAAATACTAGCGCACCAGCGCTTTTGACAGCAGTATTTGGTGCTCTAGAAAAGAAAAGATGCTGGATGTACAGATCTTAGTCACATTGTTGGTAGTTATTTACCATTAAGCACAGTTTCTACATGTTTTAAACATGGAGGGCAGGTTTATTACTGCCCTCCATAACCGTTTATAACTAGTTTGTTACTGTCACATTTAAATAAACTGCCTGTTTTTGATGCATCCTTGGCTTCACAGAATAAGCCGTCTTTTGCTGCACGCTGTGCTCTGTGCTTACAGTGTGAAATTAAATCTCAACTTCTATACTTGGCAAGCTGTTTTTCATTTTTACGTATGTGTCTGTGCCCGTGAGGCATTGCATTCCTCTCTTTAGTACTAAAGTTTTGATAATATCCTTTAACCATCGTTTTTATTGTAGTAGTGTGTATACTTGAGATTTGAGAGGGGAATTAATTATTGTAGTTTCTCCCTATGTGCATGAATGGCCATTCATCCACTTACTTGACTACCAGGAAGAGGGGCTGCACTGATAATATTGAGTAAGGTGGAAGCAGACGTTACAAATGTGAAGAAAGGGCCGATCTCCATCACCAGCCGTCTGCTGCGCTGCTGTGCTGACCAGCTAGCAGGTGTGTTCACTTACATCTTCAACGAGTCCCTGGCGAAGTCTGTGGTCCCCACATGCTTCAAAAGATCCACCATCATCCCGGTGCCCAAGAACAGCAAACCCTCATCCCTGAACGATTACCGGCCAGTTGCGCTGACCTCAGTAGTCATGAAGGTGTTTGAGAGGCTGCTGAAGAACATCATCTCCTCCTCCATCCCAGACACCACAGATCCGCTCCAGTTCGCCTACCGACCCAACAGATCCACTGAAGACGCCATCGCCCATGTCCTGCACACCACCCTCAGCCACGTGGGCAAGAAACAGGGTAACTATGTGAGAATGCTGTTTGTTGATTACAGTTCAGCGTTTAACACAATAGTGCCCAGCAGACTGTTCACAAAGCTGAGGGACCTGGGACTCAACAGCCGTCTGTGTGCATGGGTGTTGGACTTCCTCACCGGCAGAACTCAGGTGGTGAGGGTGGGTGGGTGTGTCTCCGACAGCATCACCATCAACACAGGAGCACCACAGGGTGTGTCCTCTCGCCACTGCTCTACTCCCTCTACACTTCGGACTGTGTGGCCACCCACAGCTCCAACACCATTGTGAAGTTTGCTGACGACACAGTGGTGTTGGGTGCCATCTCCAACAGCGATGAGGCGGCCTACATGGACGAAGTGAAGAATTTGGCATCATGGTGCCAGGACAACCACCTCCAGCTGAACGTCAGCAAGACCAAGGAGCTGGTGGTGGACTTCAGAAGGAGTCAGCACAGAGACTACAAACCCATTTTCATCAATGGAGCTCCAGTGGAGAGGGTGCAGTCCTTCAAATATCTTGGTGTCCACATCTCCTCAGACCTGACATGGGCTGCCCACATTCAGGTCCAGACCAAGAAGGCTAGGCAGCGCCTGTATCACCTCCGACAACTAAGGAAGTTCAGGGTCTCTCCAAAGATCCTCAGGATCTTCTATACAGGCGCTGTGGAGAGTATCCTCACACAGAACATGACAGCGTGGTTCGGGAACAGCTGTGTGAAGGACCAAAAAGCTCTCCAGAGAGTGATCCGTACAGCAGAACGCTGCTGCAGGATTGCTCTCCCCCCACTTCAGGACACCTACACCAGGAGATGCCGGACTAGAGCAACGCAGATACTGAAGGACCCGTCCCATCCTGGCAACAAACTGTTCCAACTTCTACAATCTGGTAGAAGGTTCCGCATCATCCGGGCAAGGACAGAGAGACTCAAGAAGAGCTTTTATCCTCAGGCCATCCGGGCCCTAAACCAACACCCCCCCCACACACACACACACACACACACACACACACACGCCATCTCACATCATCTATAATTGACTGAGACTCTCCTCCAGACACTCAAGTCCTTTAACTTCCTTTAACTTTAAATATGTTTATATTGTCCATTCTGTAAAATAGTCAGATGTCTATTCATATTAATGTACAGAATTCACCTGCTGCTGCTTCTACTGCACATTCACCCAATGTATATACTATATATATATTTATAATGTTATCCTCTACCCCCATGTTTTTGCACATGTCGAGGATCGTGTCAGGATACATTTCACTGTGTGTTATACTTGTATAACTATGCATGTGACAAATAAAGAACCTTGAACCTTGAACCTTGAATCTCCCATCAAGGTCATCTTCTTGTGCACCTCCAAACTATTTTCAACATCTTTTTTTTCAAACACTCTTTAACTACTAGCTGATTGCTAGTAGGAGAGATCATTAGAAAGAACATGAACATGATTTACATGTTACATAATTCAATTAAGCTATTTGGCAATTAGATTCCGATCACCCATCCCAGCAGAATGGAATCCCAGTGGTGATAGGAATTAGGGCAGGACCCCCTGGAATCTAAACCTTGGTGGTGGAGGTGAGGATTAAGGCTTGGATGGAGCCTGAATAACACGGGAGAGGCGGGGATGAGGAGAAGGCGGGTGGCAAGAAGGCGTCTGCAAGGGAGAATGACCAATGAGCTGTGAGATTTAAGGTACAGCCAGTAAGATGATTGGACTAGACCAGTGATGTTGCAATGATCTTGACAGCGTGGGAAAGAGGAAATGATGTAAAGCTTAGATTAACCACCGAACACTAGGAAGCAGAAAAGTGTGTGACTACAGGTCTTACTTATTGAATTTATGCATAAGCTTCATTACAGCTTGAAAAAGTTCACCGCAAACCAGAAATGGAAAACATTAGCAAACAAAGTAAAAGCTGAATCTTTTGAAATGCAATAGTGCAATAGTAAGGCACAACTTTAACTTTGCAGGGCAATGTTCTTCATTTCCAATTTGTGGCTTGCTGTATACAGTTTTGCAACCACTTAGCGATTGAAACTCTGAAATGACACCGTGTTGCTTTGCAACTACGGGCAATCTGCTAGCAACCAAGGCATTCACAAGAAATCTTCTGGTGCAGCACCATATTCTCCAACTGTTTAGGGAATGCACATTTTTCCCTAGTGACCTGTGATTACCAGTTGGATAACTGACCAGTCTGTAGGCCTGTGTGAAATTAGCATCTTTACCAACTGATATTGCATCAGCTGCCATCAACCACTTACCAACCAGTTGGAGAATATACATATTTTCCTTGTGATCTGGTTGCAAGGTGGTGACCATGGTCAAGGAGAGCATGTCTGGGAATTATATTGGTGATGACTGACAGCTAATAAAATGCTTTTTAATGCAAAAAAAATGGAACGTAATCAATCTAAGCTGTTTCTCTGAGGATTTTTTCTGCTCTGGTCCCAGTTCAGCACTGCACAACAATTTGTCAATGGTTTTAGTTTAGCCTGTGACAGTAACAGTCTAACATTAGTCCTCAAATGGCACTCAGTGGAAAAATTAAGCTGAAACAATCTATGTTTAATAACGAATCAGTCAAAAATGTAATTCAATTCTCTTTGGCATATCAGGGTGGCAGGGGGCTGGGGCCTATCCCAGCTACCATAGGGCAAGAGACAGGGTACACCCTGGACAGGTTGCCAATCTCAGGGCTAACACAGAGACAGACAACAAGTGGTACTCACATTTACTCTTATGGTTAATTTAGATGCACCAATTAACCTAACCCCACTAACTGCATGTCTTTGGACTGTGGGAGGAAGCCAGAGTACCCCGGAGAGAACCCAAACACCACACCGAAAGCCCTGGCTAGATGGTGGATTCAATCGCAGGACCTTCTTGCCGTGAGGGAACGGTGCTAACCACCGCAACAACATGCTACCAAATCACAACAACAGTCATCTAAAAGTTCTTTATATAATACAGGAGAACCCCAACAATCAAACAACCCCCCATGAGCAAGCACTTGGTGACAGAGGGAAGGAAGAACTCCCTTTTAACAGGATACCTCCAGCAGAACCAGGCGCAGGGAGGGGCAGCCATCTCCTATGATTGGTTGGGCGCCACAGAAGATGGCTGGATCATTCTTTTTGCTATGTGGCAAATCTTTGTAAATTACTAAGAAGAATTATATTTTTCTTGCTATGTTACATTTCACTTGCTCCCGACACAATATATCTCAGAGCTTCCATCCAAATCAAACCCTTGATGGTAAAAGATTTGTTACTACCTTAAATTAATGAATGACATTTAGAAAAAAAGGTAAACCTACAGTGAACAAACAATGTCCTCACAGTGAACGTGCTGATGTCTCTGGCTTGAAGCAGCATCAGTGGAGTATTTACTTATCCAGTCATTACAGCTGAGAAATTTGAGCAAATTCTGAGAAACGATATCGGCTCGCAGTCTGCCAGCAGGGAGGGAGGGGTGGCTGTGAGTCTGTGACAGAGAAACGTGTAATTTCCTAATTCTGATCTTGCAAGACAATCCGTCCTTATCAGTGTCTGATTCCCACATTGGAGGAAAAGTAGACGGAGAAGCTGGAGGCCATTTCTCTCTCTCTCACACTCACACACGCGCTAAATAGAAGACGGAGGCATGAAATTACATGAAGGAAAGGGATATAGATAGAAAGGCTGAGAGACTAGTGAGAGAACAAACAGGCCTATCAAACGACCACAGACCCAGATAACAAGATAAGGCCTAATCAATCAATCCTTGCACACGGAGAGAGATTGCGCTAAGTGGCTCATGAGTCCTGCTGTAAATTAAATCTGCACACTCCTTCAAGTAAGACAGAATGGAGGGAGTGAGAGTTGGAGAGAAGAAGAGAAAGAGAGAGGGGGATAATAGGGGCTAATTTCATCACCGTGGCCCATGATGAAGCTTTTACACGGTGGTTTGAGAGGCCAAACTAAAAGGCTGGAGGTTTGGTGATATTGAATATGAGTGGTGTGTCATGATTAGATTTGTAAGACGATAGCCAAGAATTAGATTATAGGGTCTAATGCGGATATCTGAAAGGGTGTCAGATCTTAAGGGTTTGGGGTGTGTGTGTGTGTGTGTGTGTGTGTGTGTGTGTGTGTGTGTGTGTGTGTGTGTGTGTGTGTGTGTGTGTGTGTGTGTGTGTGTGTGTGTGTGTGTGTGCACGTATTTGAGCGTGTGTCTTGTAATTCTCTTCCTGGAGAGGAGAAGCCAACAGACAATGGTCTAACACTCTCTGATTCACTTTAATTCACTCAGTCCACCATCATACATCCTTATCACTGCTGTGTGTATGTGTGTGTGTGTGTAGACTGAACGTCACCAGGTTGCTAAAACAAAAAAATACTTATAAAAAAGGAAAAGCAGTGAGCGGCAGACCTGAGGAAAAAAGAAAGAAAAGAAAAATGTCTGCGTTTGGTTAAACAGAAGCGCCAGTGTTCCTCAGCATGATAAATCATTTTGCTTGGTTTTCTCTCTTAAAGCTACAGTGCCAAAGCATGTGTTTCACTTGGCGCGGCTTCATTGTTCAGTCACTGGAAAAATGCCTTCACGAGGCAATAATTAAGACTATTCAAATGTTTACTCTCCATTTATTCTGCTTGCCTGTGTGTGCATGTGTGTGTGTGTGTTAATAACCCATCTCCAACTTTGAGTATTTTTCTAGGGAAAATGGCAAGACAGCATAAAGTATTAGTAGAAACATCATCATCCCGATGATGGACACATTAGCCCATTTGTATCTCTGTAGACGCTCGCCGTCTCCAAGATCGCAAGTATTAAGTCATGGAGCAACTCTTAAGCGCACATGCACTACAGCTCTGGACTTTTATACACATTACCTGACAGAGTTACACTTCAAGTGTTCTTCATTAAACACTGAACACCTCTAACCAGCCAATCACATGGCAGCAACTCAGTGCCCTTAGACATGGTCAAGATTACCTTGCTGCAACCAAGGTATGCAGAAAAGCATCTCTGAACGCAGAGAACATTAAACCTTGAAGCAAATGGGCTACAGCAGCAGACCACACCGGGTCCTGCTCCTGTCAGCTAAGAATAGGAAACTGAAACCACAATTCACTTCTTCAGCTGCTGAACATTTGATATAATTTGAGTTAATTTTGGGTTGCTTGGCTCATATATTCGATCAAGGTTGGCGAGACCAAAACATTGTAGCCTAAATATTTTTGGCAACTTTATCATGGAGCAATGATAACCTCTAATTCTTGTTTATTGAATTCTTTATTGGTAATATAAACTGATTTAAAATGGTATTTTCAGTGGGCTACAGAGTAGTTTGAATCTGGTATGCCTGAGATCAGCTAAGCAACTGAGGCACTATTTGTGAAGGAATTTTGATCCTTTGAGGTTCAGGCTGAACTCTGACCCCTCTACGCAGGTTTCTTCCTCTTAAAAGGGAGTTTTTCCTTCCTACTGTCACCAACTGTTTGCTGACAGAATCTCTTCTGATTGTTGGGGTATATCTTCTGTATTGAGGCAAATGTTGTTGTCATTTGGTTCTGCAGTCGTAAAATTGAATTGAATGTAGACAGCAACAAATTTGCAACAGATGGCAAAAGATTTGGAATCTTTGTCAGTTTGCTGCACTTAATCACTGTTTTATCACAAACAGATTGCTTGTATTTGCCAACTTGACCCTATTCAACCCCAAACTGTCTCCATCTTCTTGCTGTTTGATTTCACTCTTGATGCAACAAAGCTGCTTTTGAAACAGCAGCTGACTGCAAGTGCTCACAGGGCCGGTCCCTGTCAGCTCAATGACCATTGCGCACAGTCATAATCACTTTGGTTGTACCACGGTCTCCAACCACTGTTTGCTATAGTGTTACTATTGCATTAGACAGCAAGTGAAAATTAAACTTAAATCAATATAAAAGAGAGTAAAAAAAAACAATCACAACATCACAAACTGCTGTCTCCTGTCTGACGAGTGTGTGACTTTCTCAGCCCATCCAGCCTGCGAATGCTGACTTTTTCTTTTTTCTTTTTTTTTTATAAAAGCACTGTTATCTCTCAGTGTCCAAAATTGCTACATAAAGGTGCAGACACATTAGCCATAGCAGTATTAGCCATACTCCCTCTGTCACAGAGGCTAACGTGACCTCATACAGCCACACAGCAAAGCAAACACAAACACAGCGCAAACGCATCCAACAAAACTGGAAATGCAACCAACAAATCTGAATTACAAAAAAAGGGGAACTGCGGCTCATGGCGAAGACCCCATAACTAAAAATTAACGACCACGTGCGCGGACGAAGTTATTCAAGTGTTGTTTGGCAGCGAGGGCAGGCGGGAGATTCATGATTTTTAATATGCAGAGCAACTGAAAAGTGGAAAAGCAGACACTCGCTCACACATACACTCGCTCACACATACACACACATATGAACTATGAAGATGTTTTTCCATTCGTGTGGTGACAGACAGCAGCTAACACACAACAGATCGCTCCCAGCAGAGAACACAGAGCCCTCACATCATTAACACCTCCTGCTGCGTATCGCCAGCCTTCAACTGTCTGGGGACACAAAGCCAAGGGAGGAAAGGAACAACAGATGAACACTTAGGACACGAACGAAGAGGTGCAATAAATGCATGTGTTTGTGTATGCGCGCATACACATTTGCATGCGTGTTTGTGTGCTCTCTATCTCCCAAATGCCTCAACTCATCTACTAATTAGTCAGGAGCAATTAGGTGCGCTTAAACTAACCGCACACAGTGGCAGGCAGAACACACATCCAGGTAAACAAATAATCGCAAACAGAACGAGTGACTCACTTTAACTGCACGGGTTAATAAAAGCAAAAGGCGTCCTTTGAATAGGAACAGAAGAAAAGACTAAAATGAATCTCAGTGAATGTAGTCGTGGGGGACAAAAAAGGCAGACAGAGGGGAAGAAAAGAGTAATAAAGAGAGATGAAAAAAACGAGGAGAAAGAGATAATCATAAGTCCCAATGGACCGATTGAAGGAGGGCGGTTTCTATCACGTGCTATCTCTCATTTATATGCTAATTTACACTATTAACAGAGAGTGGGTGAGAGAAAATGAGTGGAAAGAGGGACTAATAAATACCTACTGATTGCTGTTTGGTCATTACTAGCTGTGTGATTTTAAGGAAATTTGTTGCGAGCGGCCAGGCAGATGTTGCCGTTCTAACTAAAGACAAACTGTGTCTCATATTGTCTCGAGGAACTCTTAAGTGCAACAACAAGGTGTAAAGTGGGTGTTTGAAATGAAATGGGGGAAATAATACACAAAATAAAGGCAGAAGAAAGAGATGTTATCAGCGTAATTCAATTTGGATTAACGCCGCAAATCATCTCCTTTCATCCTTCCTCCCTCCCTCTCCTCCTTCACTTTTGTTCCTTTATGATACCAATAGCCACTCGAGTGCTTCTCTCATTTTCGGCTTTAAGCCTTCGCTGCTGCTGATCTCAGTTCAGCTCAATTAACAATAACTCTGAGCTCACACATACACCACGCCTGGCATACATTGCCTGTTTACTTAACCGACCTGCCTATTATTTAGAAGGTAAAGAATCATATTAAGGGGTGTTTTGGGCCAAGCTGGGTCCTTTGGTTTGCTTTTTGGACCTCCGTAATTATCTTAATCATGCCATGTTTTTCAAACAGCACATCTGATATAGCTATCATACATGAACACTACAGTAAAGGGGGGAAAATTCATAAATACACATGGATTTTTGGATATGTCATAAGCGACATATTGACACAATATACTCAAATGCGATTTTCGGATATTTCACAAGTGAAATCTAATTTCAGTCTCCCAAAAATCTCCTAACACTCCCTTGGAAATCACTTCTTTATTGCATAAAACCTCCTGCTCACATGTCTAAATTTCCCTTGGTGTCATTTTTTATTTTATTTGTGTATTTTATGGTGGTTCTCTAGTCTGAATCTAATGTGTGCTCTCTTTAAAAAAAATTGAAGCACTTATACTTGTGTTTTTTCCTGACCCATATTCCCTGCGGAAAAAAAAGAAAGAAGAAAACTCCAAGTTGGTGGAAATGTGGTCAGGTTGGTAAGGCAGCACCCTCACGCTAGGGTTCCCAAACAAATCCTGGTCCAGAACTACAGCTTTTCTAGTAGAAAACGCAGCCTGAGAGAGCTGAAGTCATGCTGTTTCATCTGGACTATCCTCTGTTCTGCTAGCTGCAGACCACCAGCATAGTCTCTTTCTTTCACTTGGTCCAGATCAATTAAACTCACTCAACTGCTGTTACACATACATGTCTCAACTAGTCATGACCCTTCACACAATCACGACTCTGTTCTTTTAATAAGCCACCATGTTTGTGTCACATTCATTATGTGACAGCTAAGAAAATCATGATCTCTCATCCTCAGTGGCAGCTACAATCTTCTTGTCTTGTTGCTTGTCACCTTTGGGATGATACGCGTTTCTTCAAGGAATATGTCCTAGTATGCAATAACTTTTCTTTGCTCTAAGGGTATTTTTATACCTGCGCCATTTAGATCATTTAAATTGAACTCTGGTTAGTTTTCCCTCTTGGTGTGGTTTGTTTGCACAGGTGTGAACACAGTAATCACACCCTGGAATGGACCAAAACAACCATAATCTGGACTGTCTAGGTGCGGTTCCAAATAAACGTTATGGTGTACGTGATCCGACCTCGATCTGCACCAACTGCCAGGTGTACCTTGCAACTGTGAGCTAAAAAAACTTCCTGTAGCCAGGTATACTTTGCATTCTAGAATGCTGCGAAGTACCATAGATGTGCAAAGTTTATCAGCTAGCAATGAAATGAATGAAAATTCTCCATGTTTTCCACTCGTGCAGATCGCAGCACCTCTTTCCTGTATTTACTTTTGTTGCTCCCGCCCCAGACACATCTGGCCAATAGGGAGACTCACGTGGTTTGTAGTGACACATTTTGGTTCACTTAGAATTCACTTGGATTTTTCGCTGTGAGACAAGAAACCAAACCATAGGAAAAAGCTGCAAGTTTAAAGACTCCTCAACTGATTTGGACCAGAGTAAATTAACTAGTGGTGTGAAAATACCCCCAAAAAGTTTCATTTCAACACTGTAACAGTCTTATGTGATGGTTGGTGAGTTTTTCAAGTACTGCTCTTCTTCAGTAAACCTCTCAATATACATGACATGAATGTGGTATAATTTATAGGACTTAATCTCCTGTAGCACAGGCCTAGGGATAGGTCATAGCCAGCAGAGGTTTCGCCATGGTAACTACTTGCTAGGGAAAAATATGTGTTCTGCAACCACTTGGCAAGTAGTTGTGGGAGGTTGCTGTTGCTAGGTGAAACAGGTTGTGAACAGGCATATGGTTCTGCACTTAAAACCTCTTTCCAGTTGTTTTGGTCACAAGCAGTTTGGCGCTGTTGCTCATAGTTGCCAACTTGTCTGCAAACACTCACCAACTACTTGCCAATTAGTTGCAAAACTGTAAAAGGTACGATGTTAATAGGAAACTGAGACCATTCACCTTCAAAGTGAAAGTTGTACCTTTTAAAACTTGTTGGTTTTAATTTTTTTTCATCAATCAGGTGTTTCAAGAGCCTCCTGTCTCGTGTGTTGCATGTAAAACTTGTGTGTATTAGCTTGTTCTGTGCTAACTGAAACCAATCCAAGTAACAATCGCTAAGAAAATCAAAGGACTTCCAGCCAGTGTTGTTGCAGGACAAACGGGTGTCATCAACAGCATAATCATCTAAAGATCTATACTGGGATCTCACCACAAGAAGCTGCCGCAGTTATTTGACCGCTGAAAGGTGTGTGAATCCCACATAGCCATCCTCAGGCCTGACCTTTAACCAGCTGCTGAGGGTTGCAGCGTGCTAAAGCGTGTCTTCATGATTCTCTATGATCTCATGTGTCCCATGTTAAAAAGCGATGCGGGACCGAAGCTTTTGGAATTGCGTAAATAAGCGATAACTAAACTAATGTAATGTAATGTTGTGTCAGATTGTGTTCATGCAAGATTGTGTGCTCCATTAATAAAATGGTTTGACAATTTGTGGTTGCCACATTAAGTCAAAAGCCAAAAATTAATTAAGGAAAAGAAAACGTCTCCTTTCAAATTTAAGAGACACAAGTTATCAGACCAATATTTGAGCTTTCAAAGAGCTTGAAAATGTGAGTGGAAATATTTACCCTGATAGATGGTGTTTGTGATTCATTGAGCACATATCCTCTCTGTCTTTCGCATTACTCATTCACAGAAACATAAGTATCCATCCGTGGAAGAGCTGATGTGTGCACACAACACTCGCACACTGATCATTACCCTACTGGTTTTTCACAGACACTTGGAGAAACACAAAGAGGGAGACCTAAACCCAAATCCCGAAATGATTTTCCCTCCTGTCACCATCACCACCAAGTTTGTGTGCAAGTTTTTACTGTACATGTGCGCCTGTTTGTGTTGGAGACCACATGCAAAGGGTTTCCACGGGCGACATCCAGAGGTTCTTGGGGGGGGTCCCCGGGTTATGATCACTTTTCCAGCAGTGTTGTCACAAAGGCACAATTATACTAAAAGCAAGCTCTTTGTCGAAACATGGAGACGGCGAATCAGACAAAAACAAAGGAAATGACAATAACAAATCAGAAGCAACTGTTCACTCACAACCGCTTTGCTCTGCTTTATATTTATACGCCTCACACCAGTGCTAAAAAATCATTTTGTTACAGATTCCATTCACATCAGCTTCCTTTCTTCCTACATGCTAGAATCTGTCTCGCTCTTAAATCTGTCGTCACTTTTACACCTTATTCTCGCCGTTTTGCCAGAGCGGAACATATTGTGCTGCTGTGTGTGAAAACAAAGAAATGTATCCAAGCATCTAAATATCTACAGCATTTTTTTTTTTCACTGCAAGCAGGGTGAGGTCGAGCGCCCCTAAGTTCCTCGTGTGGTCTGCTTTATGACCTCTCGCTTTTTAAAAGAAATCTTGTGAAGTTCACCAAAATAAATACAGAGGAAATTACACATCTTAAGATCTGACAAAAGATCAGATCGATTCACACCAGCTGAAAGAAAGACAGATTCGTTAGCAGAGTAAGATCTGAACAATACATCTGTGGGAGCTAACGCCATATTGGTTTTTAGAGAGCAAAAGAATTCATATATTTTTATATATTGTATATACATTGATCACGAGTTTATCAAAGAAGAAAAAATAATGGAGTGTTGTGTTTTAACTCTCAATGCAGTTCAAAATTAGTTGGGTTATCATGAAGGTACAGCTCAGCTGTGCTATCTAAGGCTACGTTCACACTGCAGGTCTTAATGCTCAAGTCCGATTTTTTTATCAAATCCGATTTTTTTGTCTGCTTGTTCACACTACAAATAAAATGCGACAGCAAACGCGCTCTAGTGTGAACGATCAAAGCGGCCCGCATGTGCAAAAGAAGATGTCACACACAATGCGCTCTGTTTAGACCCAGAGCAAACAATATTGTTTGACTGATGGCCCTTAATATAAAGACTTCGGACTTTACGTTTCCCAATTTTTGCTTTAAGTTATTTTGTTGTTTACATAATAATGTAAATAACCTAATAATGATCCTTATTGCTGTTTTAGAGGAGCGGTGCTTCAAAGGATAGTTGCAGATTTCTGTCAGAATCTGCAGATTATACAGTACAAATAAAATGTTCACGTTGTCTTCCCAACAGTTTCACTGACATCTACACTGGATGGCCAGGAAGCGTTCGCGATGTCTTCTCGGGCGCTTCTCCGGCGCTGATAATTGGCGTCTGTCTTGTGTCAGTGACGTAAAAGACGAATTTAATGCAACACAACCGTTCAAACAGCAGTCGCTTTCTAAAACATCGGATATGTATCGGATTCAGTACCACATACGAAAGTGACCCAGATCGGATTTGAAAATATCGGATTTGTGCCGTTCACACAGTCATACCATGATCGGATATGGGTCGCATAGGGTCAAAAAAATCGGACTTGATGCGCTTTCGCCTGCAGTGTGAACGTAGCCATAGACAGTGATCTATAAAAGAGACATAGTAACCAGGACGTTATCCACTGGTTTTGGACTCCATGTTGCATCTTAGGAGCCAGAAGTTAATTTACGCAGAAGAATGTGAAGTGTCAATTTGTTAGCTAATGCTAACTAGCTTATTAGCAAGCTAGCTGTCTTTAGGTGAAATCAGATGCAATGAGGGTTCTTGAACAAAAAAATTCCTCATGATTGCTTTGGACAGTATCAGATTGATGTGGTCACGTGTAGTTTGCATGGAAGACATTGATACTTAATTAGCAAGTATCTGCAAATACTTGCTAATTAACCACCGAGTGGTATTAAAACTTAAAAAAAGCACTGCCACAAACTAGAAATGGAGAACATACAACTTTAAAGTAAAAGCTGTGCCTCACCACCACAGCCAACACACTTCAAAAGGTGCAACTTTTACTTTGAAGGCAAAAAAAAATCTGTTTTCAGTTTTCGTTCCACTTTTCACACAATGCCACTCAAGGAGTAGTTGGCATGCTCAGGGCTAATTGCTGTGACCACAGCAACCTGCTAGCAACCAAAGTAATCGCAACAACATTTTCACGTAATGGTCAAGGAATACACATTTTCCTCTAGCATCCGGTTGTTGGTTGATGGTCGCAGACAAGTCTCCAGGTTTTTGTAACTGGGCCTTCACATATCCAAAATGGCGGACAATTTCGCGTCACATGTTTAGTGGTTATGTGTCAGCAATATGTTAACACAGGCCAAAACGATTTTGTACCAAGTTGCAGATATGCTATTTAATGCTATAAAGGTGAGCAATTTCACACTGGAGTCAATGGAGACTGGCTCCCTTTTTGTAGCTTTAGCTCCTTCCAAATGTGTTTTGATTTTCAGTGCTGAAGGTTGTCCTTTAGGGCTGTATGTACTGCACACGGCGCAGCAAATCTTACATACAGTAGTGGCACAGCAGTTGTAATGGATAAATTATGTAATGACACCATTTGTTTTTTCCATTTTGTATTTAAATCATCAGTGCATACTCTCACCCCAAACCAGAAACAGTAGAAAGCTGCCCTTAGTGAGCCTGGTTCTGCAGGAGGTTTCTTCCTGTTAAAAGGGAGTTTTTTCTTCCCACTTTCACCAAGTGCTTGCTCATGGGGGGGGTGTCATGTGACTGGTATGACTTCTTTATATTTGTGTAGGGTCTTTACTTTACAATATAAAGCACCTTGAGATGAATTGTTTCTATAAAAGAATTTAATACTGCACAGAATATACACAGATACAAATTAATGATATATCTGTGATATGCAAATACCAGCCAACTAATATATATCACTCTGGAGCTAAGTCTTGAAATGTCACATGAAATTCGCCTATATTGGTTTAGTAATAGTAATATTCAACCTTATGCTAACATAAGAAAATAGAGTGAAGGATGTCACTGGACTAATGCAAAACATCCACATCTGAGTGGATCTGAGTTTATCAGGCAAAAAGCACCAGATATATGCTTTTAAGGTGGAGGGTGACATGAAATAATACTTAAGAGAGTTCAACTCCAAAAACTGAGGCTTCTTGGGTTTTAAATAAGACAATGCACACATGGTAGAAGAAAATGTTGACTAGTTGAGTTTAGCTGAAAGCAGAATCACATCTTCACCATGAGCAATAGCGAGTTAAGTCACAGAGCGCTTAAGAGAAATAGTGGCATGTACACGGTGTGTCAAATTATGAACACAGCTTCTCTTTAATCTTAACAAAAAAGTGAGGAAAAATGTACAAAAGAGTGTGACACAACAATACCAACAGGCTGAATTTACGCTAATGTCGACTTTATGTGACTTTAACATGGATTAAAGCGATAGGGGCCGTGAATGGTTCAGTCACATTATGTCAGAGCAGAGTGGAGCCTCGCCGAAATTCACAAAACTGTGTAAAAAGTCTGCGTGAATAAGTACGCGAGGGCCCACTGTGTTATGTAAATGAGCCACCTCAAAGTCTCCCGTGTTACAGCTGTAACCTCGCCGAGTCGACTTAAAGGCAAATTTTCACCCCTCCCCTCCACACATCCCGAAAGATAAACATGTTCCAAAGTTAAGCAGAGACATGATTGATTCAGACACACAGCGGCGCAATGATGGAACATTTTATCACGGTTTGAGGGAGGAATCAACAAACATTTTCACACATAACAACAGGAACAGATGCCGCTTTTAGAGAGAAGAAGATTACACAGTTTTGTATTTTCACACTAACAGACTTTTAAAAAAGCCAAAAAAAAAAAAAAGAAAGCTCGAAGTCAATTTTCCTGCTCTTTTCTGCTGTTATTGTATTATTTTTTCTTCTCCTCTTCACTCCTTTAAATGGATATTTTAACTGTGGCAGAGAAATTGTTCTTGTGTTTCAGAGCTTTGTTTTGTATTCAAAACAAGTTTGAGACCAGAAGATTTGTGTGTGTGCGCGCGTCTTAAAATCTGAAAAATGGAAAATAAATCAAATGCTGTGCATTTTGTTCACCAGTGTACTTTGACTCTACAATGGCCTCTTTGGAAAGCTGTAAGTTTGTGTGGATTCTGCACATTCTGAATACTGTAGCTGAAGTGGAGGCAGTAACAGCTATTTCTTTTATTATTTAAACTGAGGCCCCAGGACTGGTATATAGCTACAGCTACATAAAGAGTCGCATTCACGCTAGCTTTCGCTTGGTAATGAAAAGGACATTTTGTTTATTTGCAAGAAATATGAGTCTTATTTGTTGTGATATAAAAGAGTAAAATAAACCCCGCAACAGCTTAAAATGCATGGTCAGGAAATCTGCATTTCTTTCTTTTTAAGTGTATGATTTGAACAACTGAAATTAAGCAGCTTCTGTCGTGTTCAAGCAGTAAAAGTTCATTTAGAAAGAGGCGAGAAATATCTAGCCTATTGACGAGAAACTTGTTTGGCTTTGCAATTTTCTAAGAATTCTTAAAAATAAATTAAAAAAATGAAGATAATTAAAGAAAACTGACAGCTTTTTAGTATTATTATTATTCCAAATGAAAAACCTGCAACCTCGTGTTTGTGATGTGCCTTTAAACCTGTTTAATCGGTGCCTGTACTGATATGAAACGGATTTCATACTGAGCCAGGGTGACATGAAAAGGCACATACTGCCTCCTGGTGGTTTTACAGAGACACTGCACTTCAGTTTGCTTTGTTTAGTTTTGGAAATAAAAATGATTCAGTGCATTATTAAAAAAAAATAAAGTCAATTTATTTGGTTAAATAAATTAACCCCTCAAACCACCTCTGACCCTGTAAGACCCACTAGTTTGCTTTTGGTAATTTTAGCCTCTATTCAAAAGGATGCTGCAGAGGAGACATGAAAGTGAGGCAGAACAACACACAGGAAATGGTCTGAGGTGGACTCAAACCCAGGCCCCTACAGCGAGGGCTCCAGCCTTCAGTATACGACGGGTCTCCAGCTAAACCAGGTGAGCTATAGTGGTAGCCCAGACATGCTTATTACTAATAGTTGAGTTTCACTGTCCACGGCATTCACCAACTACATCACCACAGTATGTTCATTTTTACCATCTTTTTATTAAAGTAAGAATACTTAAAACAGCAATTAATTTAAAACCCAGGCAAGTTTCTCCTTTTAATAGTCAGACAGCCACCAAGGGGATGAGAACATAAACATATACACAACATCTGGTTCTGATAGGAGCAATCTGGTCACAACACACAAAAGAATTAAAAAGTTGCTTCAGAATTAGATCAATTTATGGCACTCAGACAGTATACAGTCAGTTTGGCTCAGAACTATTAAAACATGTACAAATTAAGGTCCAATGTGGACCACTTCATGCATTTCATGCGCTCAATAAAAACAAAAACAACCAAAAACAGGCAAACGACTGAGTATTTATGACACGTTCAGGTCACATGACGCGAACCACACGCATCCTTGCCCTCTACTCAGCCATAAAAGCAGCCCTCATTACAGCTTTCATATTTATCTGTAGTGACTGTGTCTTCTCTGACTCAGACCTCCAACTCCCATGACCTCCCTTTGGGAACCACTCATCTAGAAAACGCCATTACATATCATTAAGACATAGCTAAAGAAGCACAGTGGTCACTGTCCAAATGTAGTAAACAAACTCAGGCAGCGACCCCGAGGTTGCTGACGTGGATTGTTTCACGATGGGTTTGAAGGGCTTTGACTCCCAGTTGTATCAGTGTTACTGTATACAAGCAACATTTCAATGAGATGCACAAGCAGCGAGATGTAAGCAGACAGCAAGTGTGTGTGTGTGTGTGTGTGTGTGTGTGTGTGTGTGTGTGTGTGTGTGTGTGTGTGTGTGTGTGTGTGTCAGCATTAAGGAGACAGATTAAGACTAGAAGGGGATTAAAACTAACAACTGGAACATTGAACCCAATCACATCACGACTGGTGAGTCATTAACCCCTCGATGCTGTGTGTGTGTGTGTGTGTGTGTGTGTGTGTGTGTGTGTGTGTGTGTGTGTGTGTGTGTGTGTGTGTATACAGTGGAGTAAGGCAGGAGAAGCGTCAGATCTTGAGTGACACAGCTGACAGAGGGAAGGGCATCTTTCAACAAGCGCCGAGAACGACAGATTGCACATGCTCACACATGCTGTACACTCAAACGCACGCAGCATCCATGTTATCCCGCAAATCACAGGCTGAGCACACTGACGTTAAGCAGCGCAAACATCAAAGGAAGACTGAAAGAAAACAGCAACAACAGCGTGGTACTTTGCAGAGTATCACGCTTCCTTCTTGTTTCCCCAGCCGAACAGTTTGGACATCGGAGACTTTGACTTTTCCTTCTTTGGTTTTTCTTTCTCCTTCTTAATGTCTGTGAGAGAGAGAGAGAGAGAGAGAGAGAGAGAGAGAGAGAGAGAGAGAGAGAGAGAGAGATCATTCAAATTCTTACTTTATAAAGAAAAAAAAAGTTATTACATTGTATATGAAGACACTGTCATGATGGTGAATTTTCATGTTCTCCAATAATCCTGTGAGACAAACTGTGTTCATCCTGTTTGCTGTAAGCACAGAAGCCCCACCCACTTTCTGTCCAGACCTTCTGTTTGCAAGGGACGGTCAATCAGCAGAAAGTTGTCTCAATAGGGAGAGGAGTTAAAACAACTTGTTCAAAACGGGGGGTGAACTAAGAGGATTGGTGCCAATACTTAATATAAGTGAAATATCCTGATAGGCTAAAGGCACAGAGCTGCACTACGACCAGATTCCCGAAGAGATTTTGAGTCTGAGCCTCATCAACATCGACAAACATCCTGTTCACACAGTAGTAGTCATGATTCAGGCTACTGTGCCAACCACAAGATGGGGAATTATAAATATGTTTTTGAAAAAGGAAATCGTTTAATATCCCCGAAAAGCAACTTTAATCCTTCTGAGCATTTATTTTGAAAGTCCAGTGTAGTTTGGCTAAAATGATTTTAATGTTACCATGGGTGCAGTAATTACCAAAAATGTAGAAATTCAATTTAGTAATCATGATAAAGGATTTGGTTTAAACACCACTGGTAAACTAAAATATCTAAGAGACTGTGAAAATGAGTTTCTGGGGAGTCAGTTTGAGTTAAAAAGGAAAAAAAAGAAGTCTCTCCTTTTTCCTTTCCCTCATAGTTTTTGAATGGCCCCTTGGTAAATGAATAAATGGCCGTAAATGAGTGTAAATTCATATGTCCTCTCAAAAACACATGATCACATAACCAGTGATCTTAGTTTGATGCACGGTTATAAGGTTTGTGAACCCTTTGGGATAACCTGGATTGTGACTTAGAATAAAAGCAGCCACATTTTATGAGTAATAAGTGGAGGCAATTTATTCCAAAAGATTCTTAAACCTTCCCTGCAAACACGATATGGACATAAATACTGGGCCACACCTCTTTATTTTTGAATTCAGGTGTTTTCAGTCCCATAGCCACAGGTCTATAAAATCAAGAACCTAGCAGTGCTCCGCCTTTGCAAATTTTACAAACACAACCAACTGTGAGAGGTATCGTTTCAAAGAGGAAGCATTGGGAGAACAGCATGTAGGAGCTGTTTGTAAGTGACTAAGTATTGGGGGACAGCTAAAAATGTTAAAATGTCACTGTATAATTAAGTGGGCTTTATTTTGTATACATAATTAAACAGCTCCTTTTATGAGCCCATTTAAGTGTCTTTAATATTGCACCGTGATTCAGAAAGACCCTCATTTGCAGCCAGCGAGCAGGCACAAAAGTCCGACTTAGTCACTAAGGATGTCCTGACGCCTGCCATCCAATGGAAAGCAGGGGATTTTCCACATCTCCACTGCATGGGACACGGCACGTGTGTGTAAACGGACACACAACTCCACTCGGAGTGAGAACGAATTGTGAAACTTTGGCATTAACTTTATGAATACATTAAAACTGAAATGGCTAGTCTTTAGCCCACGGTCGGCGTTCGCTCGCTGCAATGTAATGACCTTTCACTGAAGTTCAATAAATCTCCTCAATTTTCAGCCTTGCTTTGCCGGTCATGAATTGCAAATGAAGCCGGATCCAACGCTGCTCTATCAGAGGGTCAAATTAAGCAGCTGCATTATCCATTTGTCTAATAGGGACGCTGCTGACAAAAAGAGAGGGGGGAGCATTTTGTTTGATGCTTTTTCCATTAGCAGTCAGTAGATCAAACGAGATGAAAACATTGCCCAGGCGCACCCTTAAAAAAAAAAATGCACCACGAGTCCACACACACACACACACACACACACACACACACACACACACACACACACACAGAATTCTATCTACTTCAATTAGAGGTGTCCATGATGGAAATCCTCAATTGGATAATTTATAAGCCAACTAAGTTGTAGTGACACCGAGGTTATGATAACTAATGAACAAAGTGGGGAGCGGGGTGGGGGGGGCTGTGGAGGTGGTGCGGGCACTCACTGAAATCCAGCATCATCTTGTTTAGCTGCTCGTCCTCCTCTTCCTCCCTGAGAAGATGAACACAGAAGGCAGACAGGCCAGTTAGCAACTGAACGCTACACTTAGAGCAACTAAAATAATCAGTTTCATTACGTCGCACTTAGTCCACAAAAATGTCAAAATAAAGCAAAAAGTGTCCCTCTCAGTCTCCTACAGGCCAGGGGCCGACGTTCAAGTTGATTTTTTTCTCTAGTTAAGCCGTCTAAAATGCTACATTTGAGACAAAGTAAATAATAAATACAAGACATTTTTCCACAATACACAACTAAAACTGTTGTATTTGTAGTACATTTACTAGATGGTTGATTTGCTGATAGATTACAGTCACAGAAGTGACACAGGACAAGAAGTACAGCCATTAACACTGCAGTCATCTCGTGCAATGCTTTTAATATCTTTGAGTTTTAAGCAGTTAACTCGGTTTGGAGTTAAACATCATCAAATCCAAACTTTTTACACACACAGCATGCTCTGCTCTGCACACACCTGAGTCTGTCCTCATCCAGACCCTCCACGATAGCGTTTCTATCATTGACGATCGCCACCAGTTTCTCCATCAGCTGCTGTTCTTTCTTCCTGTCCCAGGATGTTTTCAGATGTTCTGCACACACAAACATATTTCAGGCTCAGATCAGCGCTCTGTTTTCCTTTCCTTGTGCACTCTGCTCAGTCTCATCCCTAAAAGTCCTCACCTGGTTTTTCCATCAGCCTCCTGAGCTCTTGCTCAACAGTGGGCTGCTCTTCCTCCAGCTCCTGGGTTCTTCCACTACACATGTTTGAAAATAGACATAACACATAATTCATGGCTTTATTAAAGAGTGTGTCCCTTTGGAGAGCAGGTTAAGATGGTCCACCTTAAACACATTCAAAGAGGCCTCACGTGTTATTGTCGACACATCTGAAACTTTAAACGTTTTTAGAAAAACACTGCATCATCCTCTCCATATTTGGTAGTTCTTGGGATAATTCTGTATCTTAGTCAGAATTTCTCAAACATCATTTGGCAACAGATGCATGTTTACACATCCAGCAGGTGTGCAAGTCTTCTCGCCACCTGACAAATGTAAATCTGACATTCAGTCTCCTAACAGCTCTGTTTTGGCCTCCACCCCCCGAGATTCTCTGTTCTTGTTTCCTTAGCTGTTGACATATTGACACAAAAGCTTTAAGAATAAGCTTCCACTCTGTTAAAAATATAGGTGTACCTAATGAAGTGGCTGATAAGGGTATACTGTACTATGTACGCATGTACATATTCATTAGGTACACCTGTTCATCTGGTTGCTAATGCAAATAGTCAATCACATGACAGCAACTGAATGGAGTTAGGCATGGAAAAAACTACATGCTGAAGTTCAAGTTCATGAGAATGAGGGAGAAAGGTGATTTAAATGAGTACATATCCAGTGAGTGGCAGTTCTCTGGGAGAAGAGGTCAGAGGAGAAGGGCCAGACTGCTTTGTGCCATTAGGAAGGCAACAGATAACCACTCACTACATACCAAGGTATGATGATCGCTGAATGCACAACACAGAGAACCTTGACACTGATGGGCTACAGAAGACCATACTGGGTGCCGATCATGTGACCTAAGATCAGGAAACTGAGGCTACGGTTCACTCAGGCTCACTAAAACTGGACAATAGAAGATGTTGCCTGGTTTAAGTCTCAATTTCCACTGAGACATTCAGACTATAGGGTCAGAATTTGGGGTAAACGACATGAAAGCATGGCTCCATCCTTCCTTGTCTCAACAGTTCAGGCTGATGGTGGAAGTAGTACCAATTAAGCATTGTGTAAACCCCACAGCCCAGCTTACTGACCATGTCAATCCCTTTATGACCAGTGTCATTTTCTGATGGCTAAGCCAGCAGGATAACACACCATGTCAGAGAATTCAAACCACCTGAAACTGGTTTCTTGAACATGATGAGTTCACTACACTCAAACAGTCTCCACAGTCACAGGATCTTAATCCAGTACAGTGATGCAGTTTTAAAGGTAAAAACAGGGTCCAACCAAGTATGGGCAAGGTGTACCTAATAAAGTGTCTGGAAATGCTTTATAGCTGCAAGTCAGTGTTATATCCCTCTTTACCATTAATTTATCAAATGAGTATTTTCAGTGGAATTGTTGCTGCTGTGTTCAGCAGCGTCGTGCTTCACACTTGTGTTTGGACACTGCAGACAGTCGGGGGTTGGTGGGGGTGGCAGTGGAAGGGGTGAGGCGGGTTAGCTGCTTTGTTCCAGGACATCCTGCAGTGACTCGGAGGAGGGAGGACACTGGGAATTCAAACTGTCAACCTTCTGGCCACAAGTCTGTTTCACTAATCGCTAAATAGTGGCATGCCCCCTTCCTGAGTGTGTGTGTGTGTGTGTGTGTGTGTGTGTGTGTGTGTGTGTGTGTGTGTGTGTGTGTGTGTGTGTGTGTGTGTGTGTGTGTGTACTCACATGTAGACCAGTTCAGACTCCCGGCGCATGGCCAACTGCTTGTTCCTGATCAGACCGAACCACTCAACCATGAGCTCGTCCGTGTGAGTGTCATCGTCACCCTCTGACGAGGAACACAGGAGCACACAGTTAGTCCCAGACACATGCATTAAGAATTCTCTTAAATTCACAGCACATCCCGACTGAAAAGGCGTCACAAAACACACGACTGACGCGTGCATCTCACCTTCTTCGCATTTGCGCAGCTTCACCTCCAGCTCCACTCCTCTCTTTTCCAGCTCGTTTAAATTGTGTTCAATCTCCTCAAGCTCCTTCATGATGTCCTCTTTGGGAATGTAGTCTGGCTTCATCTACAGACGCAAACAGATGCAGAGAAAAGTGCATGAATGACATGCTCATTTCAAAAAAAGCTACAGCAAACTTATTTTCAGAGACCCTCTACCTTCTTTGTCTCTGACTTGGTGCCATTTTTTGTTTGCCCTTTCTGACCCTCCTGTAATCCTAAAGAAAAGGTGGAGATAAAAAGCAGAGAATAAATCAACTAACAAAGCTGAGAACGGATAACAATTAGAAAAGGCACGACTCACAGTAAACTGTTAGGAAGGCTTGTTCCTTTGTAAATGTTTGGTTATGATCACGCTCTTACCCTGTGATGTCGGTGGAGTGACGGAAATACTCCGACTGGGAAACTGAGACCCTGGTTTAGTGGAAGGGCCAGCAGGCCTGTGGGTGGGAAGAAGGACAAATGGAGAGGATTCGATTAACCTACAAGTAGACTCTTTCCCGTCTTGCTTCAGTTTTGATTCATGAGAGCGAGAGGAAAGGTCATTCGTGGAAAAGGAACTCCGAGCACTGAGCATATGTTGCACCACGGAGGACTCGACTCAGTCCCGACACCATTTGGGGCTCGCATGCATGTGGCGGAAGAGGAGAGACTGAAAGCTCTGACTACAAATGATGGCCGAGCCATTTGGAGGAGCAGCAGGTACAGGCTTCCTGTGGGAGGAATGTTTGGTGAGACGGATGAAAGACTGGATCACACGATGGATGGATGGAGAGGACATCAGGAGGAGGGGGGGGGCTCATACAGTTAATGCCTCACGATGTCGATATGCTGAGAGGCCACCCATGTACATACACTCCCTGCTGTTATCAGGAGCATGACTCAATAAGGAAAAGGACTCAACAAGAAGCATAAGAAGTCAGAACCAATTAAATCAATCAAACAAGTCTTACTTGGAGACGGGCTTGAGCTTCGACCTCCAGTCTGAAGGAGTCTCAGTCTCCCTCACTGCTGAGGGAAAGAAAAAAAAAAAATCAATTGAAACCAGTTCAGTTCCCTCATTAGACATCCACTAGTCAATGTCAGTTCCTAGTTTTGTTGTTTGGTTGTAAATGCTATTTGTTAAATGGCATTTTTACAACCATGACAGCAAACGCACAAAAGCCGAGGATGATATTACACCCAAAGTACCTCCCAAATAAGCAGATAAGCAGCAGATTAGAGACACAGTGTTAATAAAATAATTAATAAGAAGCACTGTGGGAGTACAAACCACCACCAAGGCAGCTCACTCTCTGGGCAGCATTTATATATAAGGAAATCGTGTTTTATACACAAACATGATGTAGGAGTAGGTGATGGATAATATGTATTGATTTGTAAATAACTTGAGATTATTGTATATAAAATTAAACTATAGTATATTTCTAACTAGGCAGCTTGTTCTCCTTCTCTCGACGACACTTTCTTTAAAGACAGAACACATTTCGGGGTCAACTTGGAAGAAAGGCGGATGTGAAATGTAAAAGTGAGGTCAGAGGTCAAATGTGTGTCAAAAGTGTGTGTGAGACTTGTGTGTCAAGTTTAACCTGATGTGTTGGGTAATGTACTGCCCGTCTTCGAGGGCGTCCTGTCTGCAGTCTTGGCCTTGAGCCCGCTCTGACCGCCCGGGCTCTCAGAAGAGTTTGTGGTGTCTTCAAACTGCAGGTCAGACAGGATCGATGGGTTCACCTTCAGCTTCACCTTCCCTCCGGCTCCCTCTTTCTCCTTCTTTGGTGTCTCAACTTTAGGTTGAGATCTGAATAGAGGTGAAGAATGCAACTTAAATGCCTCTCTTCACCAGCAGAGGTCAGGGCAGAGCAGGCTACAAAGTGTAATCACATGTTTCTGTGAGTCTCAGGTTAGATTACTTACTTCTCAGTTTTATTTAGTACTGTAGTCGCCCACGATGGCTTTTTGTTGTTATTGTTGTTTTCCTCAGACAGTTTTTTGGAGATGAAGGCTGCTGCTGATGCTTTTGATTTATTACTCTCGTCTTCCTGTTTCACCTTCCAGCCAGTGCCGGTTGTTTTAGCTGTATTCCCACCTTTGTCCAAACTTTCATTTACTTCTTTTTTTCCAGTACCACCGACATTTACGACCACAGTAACAGCTTTCCCTGCCGTGGCCTGTGGTGCCTTACCACCAACACTCTGGCCTTTGTTTATGTCCACATTGAAGGTTGAAGTCTTTTTCTCCTCCACCTTTGCTGTGTTATCTTCCTGGAAGAACTTGAGCTTGGACTGGAGTGTCTTGGCAGCGGTTGCCGAGGGCCGAGGAGTTTCAGCCGGCCTGGTGGTGATAGATGGGGTCAGAGTGGTAGTGGTGTCACGTGAAGCTGCGGGTCTGGCCAAAGAGTTAGATGATGCAGCCCAGGGGGCTGGAGACGCAGAAGTGGACTTGGGAGTGGTGGGTTTCTCCGACACCCATGAAGGACTCAGACTGGAGGATGTGTGAGTAGGAGCAGGTGTACTGTTTTTACTCGGGTCTGTAAGAGGAGTGAATTTGGAAACATAGGAGTTTGTGGTCAAATCTTGAAGAGGCGTGCTTGTGTTTGGAGATGACAGCAACCTGTGAGAGAGGAAGTACAACACAGACACATACAAGTTACAACAGGGAACATAGTCACAAACTAGGAACAAAGACCTGCGGTTTGTGCCATTTTAGCCTCAGTAAACCTTGTTTATAATGATGCTAACCTGCAAAACCAAGCTACAGGAAGAATGTATTGGTTCAAAACTGAAATCAGGCTCAATTTGACTTTTTAACATTTTATGTTAATAAATTTAAATTATGAATTCATAGAAATGTGTAAGTTTGCATTTTTAAAAAAATCTCCATCTAGCAGTAACAGTGTTCTGGCTAGCTAGCTAAAGCTACTGAGCTTTATTTTCCTCTTGATAGAAAAAGCAGAACAAATTATGGTCCTGAGTCAAAAAAAACACAATAATATATCAAAAAATATAAACAATGAAACAATTTTAACTTTTTATTCAATGAGAAAAGTAAAATAGTCTTTGCTAAGAACAAACTAAGTTTAACAAGGTAGCGGCAGAGCTAGCAGTCAATAGCTAACAAAATCCATGGATTTATCTGATTAAGAGACCTCTGAAATATTTAAATGTGTTTTTCAATTAAACTAGTTGAAATGTATGAGAAAAGATAAACTAGAATATTTTTTAGTTGTTTTAACCATTTTTGTTAATACAAGCGATTAAGAAATAAAAACTGAGTTATATGGAGGCATTACAAATACATTAATTAATAAGAAAAACAAAAAGCAGCATAATAATTCTCTACCATTCTTACACAAATCAGTCTTTCCCTGTTCTAATGGCACACTTGGAATAAACGTGATTGACCTAAATGGCACCAACATTAGCATTCCTATCAGCTTACTTTGCACAGTTCCTGTGATAAAGCTTTCCATCCACTAGATGTCGCTGCACCAGGTGAACATGCTTATTACAGGATGCGCATGTGCTACTCAGGGTGCCTGGCTTAGATTTTCCAACCACAACCTCCTAGAAGAAAAAAAAGAGAGAGAAAAGAATGTGGACAAGAGGGGACTTCAGCCGTTACAACTAACTGATATCACGCAATGTGGGCCTTTTTTAAGTAACTACACTGATGTCATGGTAATCATCTGTTGACACAGACCAAGTGACCCGTCTGTGTAGTTATTTGGTCATCGTTGACGTGGATGAACGTACACAACCTTGGTCAGTATTTCGTAAATGAATTACTTTTAGACTTCCGCCCCAATTTAGAAATGTAATAGTAACTATTCAAGTTTACCTGTGTTGAAGTTTTGTTTTGATTTGGGGAAGGAAGTGGCTTTGTGATGTTGGAGGATGGGGGAGGGCTGTTCTCTCGGGCAGGCTTAGAAGAGGGAAACACCTTAGACGTCACCGCCTGGTTCTTCTTCCCTGACGGCTCATCGCTGGGGCCGTCGGCTGGACGCTTTATTCCCGCCATTCCACCGACTGTATGCAAAGACAGATGAACAGTGAGATGTGTGCAGATGGACAGAGAGGGATAAAATAAGACTTTATTTAATACTCACTCGGGGAGCGTCCGTGGAAGTAGTTGTAGTATTGGGAGACATAAGTCAGGATGCTGAGGCGGTCAGGAATCTTAAGTGCCACCATGTCTTCTGCATCCAGCAGCGCTGGAATTCCCAGTTGTTCTTCTGCAACACTGAACGCCTGCAGATAAAACCAGTTTTATCCAATGAGAAAAGAAACAAGACTTTGGGTGGATGTTTTAAATCTACACGAATGCAATGCACTTATAAATCATAAAAGCTTATGTTGTGTGATCTCTATGAAAGACTTTCTAGATCTTTAAGGACACCAAACATGATTCTGTTCTTTAGATGTCCCAAAGAAAAGCAAAAGAAGATAAAGGTGGGCATTTGTTTCAAAAATGCATGCATTCTCTGAGGTTTGCAGACAACAAGTTTAATTTGAAAGAGGACGAGACGTTTGCATAGTGTGAACAAACCATTGACATTGTTCTACTGTCTCCATCTACGTCAAATACAAATCACCAACCCGAATTTTGTTGAATTCTATTCCCTCTACCCTTTATGTGAGTCAATAGTGAGAAATAAATCAAGAATTTGCACACTACACTAACATCCAGCAATTCCAGGGAAGAAACAAGCAGCGGCAGGCCAACGAGCACCAGCGTCGTTGTTTAATCGGTAATCAGATAATGAAGAGAGTCACTCAGACGCTGTTTACTTTGCTGTGCTCTATTAAACTCTTACAGTGTTTTCTTCTTTGATTGCCCAACATGTTGTTTCAGCTTTGAGCTAAAACCCAGAGCAGCGCCAAACAGTTCCTGTACTTCAGATTTATTCTCTGCTGGCCCAAAGAGCAGGCGTTTTGACATGTCGAGCTCTCGGCACTCCCCGAGTTCAGTCTAACAATGAAGAATCTGGGAAGAAAAAGAAAGTAAAGAATGCAAAGTGCCCGCATTGAAGCAGTCTGCTTTTTGCCACCACTTCTCTGCTCGCCCATGCTTCACGTTATTTCCACAATTACCCAAGATCCCACGGTGCTGATGTAAACCGAAGTTTAGTCTTAAACTTAAAGTCTGTTTTCTTGGAGTACTCAGCTGCATCTGTGTAGAGGAGCTGCACACGCAGCTGTAAATCTCAAACACTATCAGGGGCACAGGTGTGGCTCCTGTGGTCACGGTTCATTTACCCCACGAAGATTACCTGCTTTCTCACTGGTTATATAAATATGATGATGTTCTGGAATATGAGATAGCAACACTGAACTTTTCATGTATCATTAACTCTTTCTCCCATAAAGACAACATTTGACCCCCCCTGCACCCTTAATGTCGAGCTTTGACACCGTCAATAAAGCTGTGGTTTGAAGACCATTGCAATAGGTACCAGGGTTTTACAAGGGTAAGCTGATCACCCTCACTAACTTCTGATGCAAACCTTTGTTCTGGACATGGCCTGAAATATGACAGAAAAGAGAGACAAGGGTTTTCCCTAGCAGGCGTCACAGGGGAAAAGAGTTAAAGTCCAGGGCTATGAAGTGGAGTTAACTCATGACTCCTTTTATAAAGGAGAGTCATCAGAGTTCAGCAACTAGTGAAAGAACTGAAAATGAAACTGGGTTTTTACTTCAGAGTCCAGCCTGATCTGTCTTTTCAGCCCAGACAGACACTGGCTGCTTCAACTTTTACACCAGTGCTGGATGTTATTTATATGCACGCATCATCACAGTGCTTTGCTATGCTGTATACTGTATGTGTGCTGGATCATAAAACACTGACACCGATTACAAACCTTAAACCTTTCCCCATGATTCGAGGTTGTATACTCAGGTCAGATGGTCTAGCTTATCAGTGTCATTATAAAAGCTATTCTCGCTTTGCTCCACTCATTCTTACCGACCTACATTCATCAAAAAAAAAAAAAAAAAAAAAAAAAAAAAAACACAAGCATGGGATGTTATTGTCTACATTCCCAAGTGTTATTCATTCAGTCTTTCCTGAATGTTCACACTGAATTTGAACAAAGAACGCTCATATTTGCAGCTTCCTCCTCCTGGAGGGAGGAAGGATGAAAATCAACTAAGTCTGATGGCACTGGTCCCTGTTTTTTGGCCCCAGACAATTTCCACTGATGTTTTAGGTTATAAATTGTGTCTGTTTTTATATTTTACTCTTCATCCCATAGAGACTGGTTTTGTTTTGGTTTTCTGCTGTGTGCAACTGCTGTCTGTCTTGGCCAGGACATTCTCAGAAAAGAGAGAGTCATGCTATCCTTTCTAAATAACAAATATACCTGTGCTTTCTAATGACACCGATGGCCGAGTTACTTTTATTTTGCTTCACAACAAACAAGAGGACTAATTACCAGCCAGTGCTGGTATTCTGTTTGTTTTCACCATCATCACCACCTGACATTTGACAAAAAACCCCATCCACTGATAAGGATCAGCAGATGTTGCAGAAAGTATTTGGAAAACTAACAGGCAGGTAAAAAAAAAAAAAAGTTACCGTTGACTGAATTCACTCATAAATGGGATTTACAAGTTAACATTAGGTGGGCAAACAGCACCACACACCACGAAAACAGCTTCAACAAAAACTAGCTTAAACTCATTAGTCAAAGTGGCTGCGTCCATCTTTTATTTACAGTTTGTGGATGCAGCTTGGAATCCTTAACCAACAGCTAAGGATTGTTTTTAAATGATGACATGGCAGCCTTGGATGATATCATCTTTTATATACAGTCTATGATTGAGATTTAGATTCAGATTTATTGTCACATGGCATCACCATATTTTAGATATGTGCAAAGGCAAAAATAAATGAGCATCTGTCTGGCAATGGAATAAAAACAAAAATAAATAAATGAATAAGTCATGATTTATTTAGTGACTTGACAGTGGTTGGAAAATAGCCCTTCTGCATCCTGCTCCTGTAACTGAGGATGTATTTATAGTTTTCTGGGCTGGGACTGGAACAGGTTACATTCAGAGCGAGGTTTTCAAAAAACAGACTGTGATTTATTAACTCGCATCATAAATGATAACCAGGGTGGTGATTTTTGTCCATCAGCTTTACTTTAATTATTTAAATAATTCAACAAACTCTTAGTATTCTTAGCAGAAATTATATAGTCTATAGAATGGCAATGTAGAACCATAGACTCTGTATAAACAGTGCATGTAGTCACCAGTTGGTGGGGATATTTTGGCCTTCACCATCTTGGGTTTTTATAAAACTAGATGTGACGAATGAGGGCTGGGTCTGATTGAGAAACTGACTGTTAGAGTGAATTGTTAAATGTTTGTCATTTTTATGCTTGCCAACTCTGATGGAAGGGATTCCACTGTCCTCCCCCCCCAGATTCTCGGGGTTCTGGGTAGGGGGCTGTAATGTTTTATTGCAGATACATCCTATCTGGAGGATCTACTTCTTTTGATGTAAGCTTCCTGCGTTTACGACCCTTTGGTCAGCAGGAGGTCTACCCCACACACACACACACACACACACACACATTCCTACTTACATATAGAAGTTCACACATAAACATACAATGCCTTAGAACCATGGGGGCGTTGCTTTGCTGTGTTTTGTGTGAACTGTCTCTCAATAAAAGCCAGCAAGAGGAGGCCATCATCGGGGTCACTGTCATGCTGGACACAGATGAGAGGCCTCCCTTGCGCAAGTAATCGATCGAACACTGTTGCCTTGTTTTTCTTTCATGGGAATAAGTCCTGGATACAGCGGGGTCTGAGTTAAGACCCAACACTGACAATGCAAGCTTGTGTGGTCAAGTTACAAAGTAGCAACGGCTGAGGGATTCATTAATATGAACATTCCTGCTTTGGAAATAAAGTTCATTTCAATCCATCAAATAGCTGCTGACATACTTCAGTCTTAAGCTGGCATTGTCATATACAAGAGCAAAGAAAAAAAAGGGGAGGATTAAGGGAGCCTTTGTTGGATTCAGGAAATCGGTTTGTAAAAAAAAAAAAAAAGTAAGTGTGAGCATCCAGAATGGAAACGTGTCTTACCAGCTTGTTGTTCTCATAGACATCGTCCTTCTTCAGCGAATCAAAATTGCTGCAACAGAGCAGGGAAATAACTGAAGTTACAAAACACATAAATCAACTTCCCTCCTGCCGTCTTCAGTTTACAAGCAGTGCAGACTAACATGTGTTATGCAGTCATGCATTGCTGACTCACTTCTGCATACATCACAACAGCAGCGTGACACCTGCCTCACTGATCCCACACTGAAGATCTGAAACTAACATGAGGTTCAGCTTGCATTAATCACACTGTCACGACTGAGCACGCTGAAACTGAGCCTTCAGCCACTGTTTACTGCTGCGGCTCATGTAAACATGGCAAGCGCCTTCGCTCTGCTCTGGCTCGCCATAAATACTGGAATGAGGCGATTACAGCAGCTGTGTCTTTTCTGTCAAATGGCCTTGCTGAAACAAAAGCAGGCATCTCTGCGAGAGTGACTGGCCAGAAGTCAGTTAAAGATGATGAGAAAATACTGCTTAGAGGCTTGGGAGTGAAGAGTGCAAGTCTTCAGATTTTTATAGTAAGTACTGGAAAAGATCAACTAACTCTAAACGTAGACATAATAATGTAGTTCAATGTCCATTTGTGATGATGACATTACAAAACTTAGTTTCTGTTGTGACTCGAACTGAAGTTATCAAGGACACATAGTTTAAAATGGGACCATTTCTGAGGACAGACCACCAAAAACTTGGACACGACACATGTGGCCAGCAGCAGTCACAGGGATTAGTAAAATGCCCAATTCCATTACGCAGACATGCTCAGCATTGAAATCGAGTGCAGATATGTAACAGTGCTATCTTGAAATCCCCCCCCCCATAAAACCATAAGTGACCGTCTCTGCAACGCTCTTTAGGTCACAGCTGAACTCCGTCTCCTGCTTCCTACAGATCAGTAAATGTTCAGATTTGTCTCTGACAAAATAACACAAAGAGAAGAAAAAAAAGGCGAAACTCTGCCATTAAACTCGGAAGCAAAACCAGTGACTTCAGTCTTTCATGAAAATAGTTTTGTGTTGTCAACAGACAAGTCAGGAGTGCAGCCAATAAGTTTCACTTATTTCCTGCTTTCGTTCTCCGGTCCTGTTTCAGGTGTACTCACATGAGATCGGGTCTGTGTTTGTGGATGAGGGCGCAGAAAGCCAGTCCGTCCCTGAAGGACGTGGTCATGTTGGTGATGGAGACATCCCGGTAGCCCTCACACTGGATCCGGCACCACTGCTGCAGAGCCTTCACGGCCGCCATCCCGGAGCTCGGAGCCGGACTGATCCGTGTGATCCGCGCTGGAAGCGCTCACAGAGATCCCTCCTTTCTTCGCTCCTCAGCGTCCAACAAGTAAAACTTGAGAAACTTTCCACAGAAGCCCAGACTGACGCCTTATCCGGGAAACTAGGAAGGCAAGTCTTTGAGCGTTTGTGTGAATCACCTCACTGACTCTGAGTTAAGTGGAAAGAACCTGGACGTGACACCTGCGAGAGGTCGACAGTGACGATGGCGTGGGTGGAGTTTATCTTTTAACTCTTTGTGTGCATCTGCTTTGTGCGCAAATTCTGGGATCCGATACCAAGCAAATACAGGGCCAGTGTACCGATACCAATACCGATAATTGTAACCTACAAATGATGAGATGAGATGAATGTCATGAATTTGCAAATTTTGAACACATTTTAATGACCACTAGGGTTTTTATTTTCCACAATAATTTGTTAACACAAAAAAACACACCTTTCAGCTTTTCATATATTTTGAAATTTGTGTTTTCAGAGAGCTGGAATGTAAATTTTAAAGCACTTGGTTCTACAGTTTAAATGTGTTGTAGGCTATGAATGAAACAGATGTGACAGTCAACAATAAAAGGTTTTTATATTATATTCAGATATTTTTCATAATCCATATTTGAGGTATATTTTGTCAGTTTAAAAATATTATTTTATTACAATTCAGTAGGCTACATACTGACCTTAAAGTATCGATCCTATTGCACTAGGATCGATCCGATATCAACATTTAGTTTAATCCACCCACATCTATTGCATCTGTCTGTGTTTGCCTGTCTGCTATAAAGCCAAGTCATAAATCCAAATTTATACAAAGAGAAAAGTAGCCCTCTACTTACTTCCCTAAGTGCTGTTCCAGAGAAGACGTAGAAACCACAAAGAGAAAACCATCATGTGTAATTTTGTGTGTGTTAAGTATGTAATATAAACGTGACCTCAGGCCATTAGACACCCACAGATGCCCAGAAACAATACTGGGGATCTGCAGCTATTCGAAGGATTTCCATCCTGAGCTTAACAAACAAAAATCTATAAGTACCCACATCCCACCTAACAACAGGAACACATGGCCTAGTATGTACCTAATGTCTGTAATGAGCTATTTTAGTAATAAGGGGATAAAGAGCGAAAGCTAGGTGTGGCTTATTCTTGTGTAAGTCAGCTTGCCCAGTCCTGTTCTGTCTGCTGGGTGTGTTGAAGGAGAGGGGTGTAGTCTCTTCACTGAGTTACCTGACACCTGCAAAATCCAGCAGGGTAAGACAAAAGAACAGAGGCCAGGTTTACTCATTCAAACGTGCAAAGATCCATTTCACCCACCTTTCTGCCAGGCTTCTTAAAAGAATTCAGTTAAATTAGATGCAGAGAAAAAAATGATAGGGCAGCACTACCTGATCATAAGATACAAGTTTCTGTTAAAGAAACAATATAACCTGTATCTGCTGGTATTAAAGGTACTTTCCATGCTGTCCAAAGGGTCACCACTGTGGATGGATGGATGGATCCACATGTTTGGATTTACCATAGATTTTACACTGAATGCCCTTCCTGGTACAATCCTCTCATGTATCTTGGCTTGGGCCCAGCACTCAGAGTAGACAAGTCTGTGACTTCCTGAGGTCAGGAACTCTTTTGTGTCTCCTCTGGCCTATACAGCCAAGGCAAATATGATTATCTTTTTTCTGCTGACATTATTTCCTATATTGTGTGTGTGTGTGTGTGTGTGTGTGTGTGTGTGTGTGTGTGTGTGTGTGTGTGTGTGTGTGTGTGTGAGAGAGAGAGAGAGAGAGAGAGAGAGAGAGAGAGAGAGAGAGAGAGTTTTAAAAGAATAATTTGTTTTACCCAAATTTGATCTGCATTTCAATTCTTTCTTTCATTGCACCAGTTCACAACAGTTGAGAGTGGGAAGGAAAAACTCCCTTTTAACAGGAAGAAACCTCCAACAGAACCAGGCTCAGGGAGGGGGCAGAGAAGAGAACAAAAAAACCAAAGGAGAGTCTAAAATAAAGTGCATGGCATGCAGTAATGGCATGTAGCCACGTGAGGAGTGAAAATATGGGAGTGGCCAAGAAATGCTGAGTGCATTATGGGAAGTCCCCCAGCAGCATAACTAAGGGATGGCTCAGGATCACCTGATCCAGCTCTACATGCCAAAATAGAACTTTCAATACTAATTTTAAAAATAGACCGGGTGCCTGTCTCATGAATCCAAGGAGTTTTTGGAACATCGGGATAATAAATCATTACAGTAGTCTGGCCTAGAAGTAACAAATGCATGAACTAGATTTTTAGTATCACTCTGATACAGGATGTTTCTAATTTTAGCAATGTTGGAGATGAAAGAAGGCACACCTACACACTTCTTTAATGAGCATGTTTACTCCAAATCACTGCCAGGTTCCCTGCAATGTTACTGGGGCACATAGTAATGACATCCAGAGTAAGTAGCTGGTTAGACACCACATATTAAACCGTCTCTGAGATTTTCAACCAGAGTAAAATAACCTCGGTTTTGTCTGAATTTGGAGCATTTTAACAAACCCCTTAAAATCTGAGTTTGTTCAATCTACAGATGCAGAGCTCCTAACTTGTGTGCACAAGATTTTAAAAAAAAAATCACCTCTGTCTCATTTTCCAATCCCTGGCGTTCACATTCTCATAGGCGTTGCTGTCTACAGTCACATCTGAACCTTAAGTCTCAAACAGAGTTATTGCTGAACGCGGTAGTTCCTCTGAGCCCTCTCTGATTTGGGTCATTATGTTTCGTTCATGATTCAGGTCACCGTTTTTATATGAGCATTATTTTCAGTGGCAGAGGAGCTTGAACCAGCTGGTTTTTGTCTTCAAGAACTGGTGGAGACCAAACATAGAGGTTAAAAAAAAGGTAATGATTAACTTCTTAGTTTGATGACTCTAAGCTGTGAATGTGGGTGTTTTTTCCACCCTGTAGCAGTGATGTAGAAGCACATCTCTGTGTAGAAGCACAAGGATAGTGAAACTGTGGTTTGTAGTTGTAAAGCATAATGCACCCCTGAACATGTCTCAGATATTCATTGACATAACTTATCATTTAAAAAAGTGTTATATTCTTACACTTTGTGTTGAACTAAACTTTCATTTTCTTGACTACTGCTTTGGTTATTTGGTAAATGGATTGATTCTTATATAGCATTTTTCTACTCTCCTGGAGCACTCAAAGCACTTTATACAACATGCCATATTCACCATTTCACACAAGCACTGTTTTCTATGCTTTCCAATGCTTTCTAAGTAACATTCATATACATCCATGGATGCATTGGAGCGCAACTTGGGAAGTTAGCATCTTGCCTGAGGATATTTGGCATGCAGACTGGGGGAGCCAGGGATCAAACCACCAACCTTTCGATCAGCAGATGACCTGCTCTACCTCCTGAGCTACAGCCACCCCTATTTTGGCTTACTATTTCCCATGAAGAGGATTTTCTGGGAATTTTGAGTCAGCTGTATGTTCTCCATGTGTGTTGAATCATCTTTTTCCTCTCTCTGTTTGAGGTCAGCTAGTTTTTTTTTTCTCCTGAATTTCACAGTTAGATGCTGCTGGCCTGCAGCATACAAGTTTTTCACGGGAACAGTTAAATGGATGCCATTCAGATCACAAATAATGAATCCAAGCTTCAGACCATCAAGGAAATCTTTCAGCTTGATAGGTGGAATTTACTGGACTTTTAGGCTGAAGTTGGTTTCTGCAGAGAGCAGATGACGTGATGCAATGTGAGCATGAATCACATAGCAGAGGGCAAACAGAAAGCAAAAGTAAGGAGATAAAATCTGATAATGAAGTAAAATGAAGTAAATACTTGGCTTGTTGTTGGGCTAACTGTCACCGAGCCGTTCTCAACACACCTTTGAGCAAGACCAGATTTCAAAGTCTTACCAAAATAAACTGTCAGCCCCTGAGTAACAACAACAACCTGCAGAATACTTGGAGCAGCCCTAACTTTCACATACGTTTCTGATGCCAGGTGATATTTTGGAGAATAAACTTTCATCTGCTGCCAGCACAAGATTCACATTCCTGGTTTTGATTGAAATATCTTGCAGCACATCAGAGGGATTCTCACGCAATACCGTGAATGCATCCACAAGCGAAGCTAGTGACTGAGCCCATGGAAAGTGTTTACCAAAGTCAAAGAGCAAGAAAGCCAATTCCCTTTTCCCTTAAACTTATCCTGAAGTTTCTCAAATGACTACAAGAGTTGCTAGCCATGTTGGACATGATACCAAACCACTTGTTCCTTGGGAAAAGCGTATTTTCCAAGACTGGAAAGGTTGGCAAGTTGCTGGCTCTGGCTGTGTGAAACCAGTTATAAAGGTAGGTGCTGCACCAAAAACCTCACTGCGTTAGCTTTGGCTGCAAGCTGACTGACACGGCTGACTGCAGTTTTCCATGTTTGTCTGCAAAGACTTGCTAACTACTAGCTGAGCAGAGGTAAATCTTGAAAAGTTTTGGAGCAAGACAGAAATGTAGAATGCTCGCTTTCAGAGTAAAAGCTGCACTTCGGCGCTACCGCAGGGATCTTTCAAAAAGTTCAAATTTCACCGTAAAGCCAAAAGATGTCCATTTCTGGTTTGCGTAGTATTTTACACTACAACTCATGGAGTAGTTGTGGTGTTCGTCACTTCCATACACAATACAACCGACAGCAAAAATAGGGAAATTTTTGCTAACTATTAGGGAACACATTTTTCTTATCAACAGGTAGCTGTCAGGGGGTGATCCATTACTGGTCTGTAGAGCTGTGCATCTGGAAGTTTATCAGTCATTTCTCTAGTGACTGCCATCAACCTCCAGCAAACAGTCAGGGAATACTCATTTTCCCTCACAAACAGTGGTTGCAAATGGTTGCAGACCAGTCTCTAGGCCGGTGTGTCTGAGGCCATACTGACTTGATCCATACCATCACAAAATGCCATGTTTTTGCAAAACCTCAGTACAACCCAAAGAGTTTTTGCAACCATATGCTGGCAAACCAAAGGAATGCAAGTTTAAGGCTTCACTTTTCAGACCTACCATACTACACATCCAACTTTTGATGTGTCCTTGTGTAAAACACGGCGCCTTCATAGCACCACCAGGTCAGATTTAGCTCAATGCACTTCTACCATCAGCCAAAATCTACTAATCTACTTTCCTTTTCAGGAAAGTCAGGTGAGTGAAGCATTAACATGCAACATTTTTGACATACTAAGCAGCACTGAGGCTCGTCCATGTGTGACTTTCTTTCCTCTTTTTTTCTGATTATTCATTGCTGAAAACGAACTGCACAGAAACCAATCTTTAAAGTCAGGTCAAAAATCAAGACTTCACATAATAGCCAGCATTGTAGAGTGAACAGAAGTATGGAAACAAATGCAAGTGCAGTAAAAAAAAAAAAAAGAGCTTGGTGTTGTTGCTGTCCCATGTCAGCAACTCTTACTGTTAAAAATATCTCCCGGGAGCTGCAAAGGAACATCGAAGTGAACAATGAAGCTGCATTTAACTTCTTTTTATGACTCCCCCAGACTTTTTTTTTTTTTTTTTTTTTTACACAACAAGGCCTTCTCAGTAACACTGCTAGTTTATTTTAAATTCTGTTTCTGCTTTATGTAGCATACAGCGAAACTTTAACGTGAGAAAGCAGAAATTCAGAAAAGCCCGACTGGAACACAATCTGGCAGCTCCAAGTTTTTTCCTCAGACAACTGACACTAAATCACTGTTTGCCCCACAGGCAAAGTTACACACATCAAACACGGACAAGAATCCCACAAAAAGCCTTGTGTGTTGGTCCCACTCTCCACATGCAAAGCATACAAACACCCCCCTACGCACGAATGCCTAATCGTCCCAAATCCCGACAGGAAATGCCCTCGTCAGTAGAGCTGAATGCTTTTGACAGACCCCTGCTGCTCTTTCTCTGAGCGCTCTCTCCTCCCCCTTTTGCTGAATGATATATGTGCTCTCCTCAAAGTCCCATCTGGAAACAGTTAGCCTGTGAACATTTCCACACAGCCAATAAAAACACGTCTATTGCAAGCCTAGTTTATCAGCAATGGAGAACAATTTTAGCATGCAATTGTTACTTTCACTTTCTGGAGCTTTTGTTGGTACAGCGAAGCAATAGTTTACTGTCATGACTCAGATCCGGTCAAAGGTCTGGCTTAGTGTCAGGGCTCCTTTTCCATCGTGTTTTCCAGTTAGTTTGTTATGGTGAGAAACACATACTAGAACATGCAACTCTTAAGAGTCAAAATGATTTATAAGAGTCCTCAGATGACCCCGGTATCTTAATGACGGACATCCTGAGACTGTTATCTAAATAACTTCTGACTTTCATAGAGTGGAGAGTTTAGTTTAGTCTAGTCCGTAGATGCAATAAAAGCATGAGGGGCATTACAGAGAAAGAGGTGGAAAAGCAGAGCAACAGGATAAGCAAATATGAGGAGAAACAAGAGAGTGTGCTTATAATTTGCGCAAACACACACGCACAGATCTCAACCTTGTTTATAGCTCCAGGAGTAACTATGAATAAGCATAAGGTAAACATTACCCGTACAGCTCAAAGTTTCAGTTAAGAACAATTGTCATTTCCTGATAAGAAACATTTCAATGCGCAGTGACTCTTACTGAACATTTGCTGGGGATAAAGTGCTACGCCCGGTGATGTTTTCATTAGAACACAATGAGGGGTGAGAATGTATTATTAAGTTTCTTCTCATGTTACAACGTGTGAGAGAAACATCCTCTGTTGCCACAGTGGCAATTACACCGTTACAGTCATGTGGAAGAAAAGGACTCCACAGGACTCTGTAGTCCCTTGTAAGTACACCTTTACTGCTTCCATAATAATTAAGAAGGTAAGTAGGAGCCAGGTGCTGCTGATCAAATGCACTTGATAAGGTGATCATCAGCAAGTGTGAGCACCTCTATAAAAGCAGGTTCTCTGGCAGATGCACAGCTGCAAAACACCCAAGAGCTACTCGGTTATCTCAGAACCTACAGGCCTCAGTTAGCATACTAAATGTTACACTTCATGATAGTAAAATCAGGAAAAGATTTGAACAAGTGTGACTTATTTGGAAGTCAGAACATGACAGCACAGCTTAGGTTTGCCAAATTGTGTCTGAACAAACAGAAAAACCTCTGGAGCAATTTTCTTTGGACATGCAAGACCAAAGTGGAGATTTTTGGCTTTAGTGTACACTCCACATGACTGTACAGTGTACAGCAACATATTTGCTGAAAAACAAGACCTCAGAACAAGTGTGATGCATGGTGGTGGAGGGGTGATGATCTGGGCTTCTTCTGTAGACACAGGACCTGGGCAGCTAACAGTCATTGGGTTGACCATGAACTCCTCTGTATACCAAAGGATAATAGAGTCAAACGTGAGGTCGTCTATCCGACAGCTAAAGCTTGGCCAAAATTGGGTCATGCAACAGGACAATGATCCTGACGACAGCAGCAAATCTGCAACAGGAACAGAAAAAGATGAAGGTGTTTCAATGACTCAAAGACCTAAACTGACTGCAATGCTGTGAGAGTTGTGCATAAATGAATGTCCACAAATCTCAAAGAACTGAAGTAACGCTGTAACGAGTAGGACAGCATTCCTCCAACATGACGTGAGACTGATAAAGTTACAGAGAAACTGATTACTTCAAGTTCTTGCTATTGAATGTGGTTCTACAACCTACTGAACATAGGATGTACTTTGCTTCCTGTCCTGGTCATTGGGAAACCGTGCCCTCTGCTGGCGAGTTTACTTCAGCACTTCAAGAAGCAAAACAAAAACATCTGTTCACTACTTTATAAGAGAAGGTCTCAAAACTGTACATAAAGTTAAAAAACAAACAAATAAACAAAACAGGAAGTCTCTTTGTTTTGAAATGTTTTATTGTCTGATGTTACACTCAAAAAAAGTCAAACTGAAATTCCATTTAAGCACAAAAAATTTATAATACCTTCAAAATAAAATACTACAAACTGTCGGTGACACTTGGTGAAGTATGATTACATCATACGAACACGCATTCATGTCGTCGTCAGCATATTCTTTTCCAGTGTTGCCCACAAGAATCCGTGAGAAATACTAAATCAGGACAAATGTACTAAATCAATTTCAAATTCAGGCATAAATGAACAGTGCTGATCTCAAAACAAGGAAAAGGATCCAGTTTTGGCTTTCATTTGTATTCTGCTCTGTCAGAGTGACGAGCCGCAGTAAAATGATTGTACAACACTTGTAATCAGTAAAGTCCTTCTTGTGTTTAACAGTAATACGGTCTTCAGTGTTGAAAAAGGGGCTGACGTTATAAAGCAGAGATGCTTAAAAACAAAGAAAAAAGAAGAAAAGGAATCATAAGGCACACCCACCTATCCACCTATCCTATATTGCAGTACTAATTAGTGCAAAACAGACTGTAAACAACTATCAAGCACATGAAACAAACTACATCATGAACTATGCTGTCACATTTTAAGGAAGCTAATTTCACTCTCACTCATTTATTGCACATCATTTTTCTGCTCATGAGGACTTAAAAAAGGGAACAAAAATAAAATTAAAAATGCAGTGTTGATTACATTAACTTAGTATAGACTACCCAGACCAAACTATAAATTTAAATCAGATACACACAAAGAGAGTGGTCTTCCAAAGACATTAAAGCTGCGTCTAAACTGCTATTGGTCAGTGATGACAAGCTTTTCAAAGCATGCCGAGCACAGGAAGGCGATTTTGTCTAATTGTGCAAAGCCTGCATTAGGATGATATTAACACTATGTTATGACCCCCTCGCTCCTGAGTACCTTTAATTTCACTCCTAACTGACGGACACTTTGCTTTGGCTCTATTCCTAATCATTGGGTATAAAACATCTTGATGCATTCTCAATCATCCAGGAAAGTAAATCTCCAAAAGTTGAATCTGTTCATCTGGACGTAGCGTTTTGTGGGAGAAACGTTTCGTCACTCATCCAAGTGACTTCTTCAGAGACTGAAGAAGTCACTTGGACATTGGGTATAAACTCTTAACATTCACGCAACCTTTTTATTCTAGCGCGTTTGCATTGACATCAGCAGCTGTGATCTTTTTTAAGCGAATCCCCCCCTTATGAAGCCTACGAGCACGAAACCCAATGCAGATGTGGAAACACTGACAAGGACACCTGAATGGTGAAAATGTTGAGACCCAGTGATTTCATTTCTAAGCTTGATGTAGAGATATACAGGCATCTCCCAGGGAAAGGTTTGAAGAGTTAAGTGAAATGCTCCTCTTTAAAGGGCGACGACCATCAATAAAATAAATTACCCGACATCCCTATTTCACATAGAGTGTCTTTGAGTCAAGAGCCAAAATAATTTGAAAGAAATGTCTGTTCTTATTCTCGGAGATGGCGCGCTGTGCAAGCTTGTGGCTTCACGGCTGCTTACATCCAGCTGATGGTGAAGTTCTGACTCAGGCTGAGACCCAGATCAGCGACTGTTAACACCTGCAGAGGGGAAAGAAAGCATCATTACTGTTTGGAGAATATCTTCATGTAAAACCAAAGCCAACACTGTCTGCTGTCTGCATTAAAGCTACAGAACACGATGACTGTAACACATGGCTTCATGAGCACAAGTACTATTGGATTTTAAAGCTAAATTCTACTAATTTGATATTTTATTCAAGACTTTTATTCAATAATATTACTGATCTTTTGTTTTTAAAATCACTGCTGATTGTCCATCCATCTAGAACAATGTCATCAGGAAATTCTATAATATGAAACTAAGATAACCACATTTACATTTCATACTTTAAATAAATGTTGCTGCCAGTTTTTCTGTGCTGAACTTTAACTCATAAAGTTTTGTATTTCTAGAAATAATTGATCAAATTAATTATTTAATGCCCAAATGCACAAAAAGGACAGCCTTTACTGTACACACTGTGTGACGAGTGTGTAAAGTAACAATCAAATGAATATAAAAATATATTTAATTAAAAATAAAGGAAGAGGAAAAAGATGGAAATACTGGCTTGTCATCCAGTTTCATCCTGTGCTAGAAACTGAAAAAAAGGCTGATTTATGAAACCCAGCGGCTTTAACAAGGAAGCATCTTTCAGCTCTTTCGGTAAAAACCGAAGGTACCAGGTTATTTTTGGGGGTCTCTCTTTTGCACAGGTGGGAAAACCCAGTAGATACTTGAGTGCTCTGTTGTGCTGCTGACGTGGTGTCTCCAGCTGTGGAGTCTCTGTTAAACTGAGAAAGGTCGCTGTCATAAGAAACTGATTTCAGACTCGCTTCTTTTCTTATCTCCAGCAGAATTTGTCAACATAATTGTGATGCTTTGCAGACTTTGTTGCACCATGTGCACTTCACTGTCAGTCTGCTGGGTGATAGGATCTAAAAATCTTTAACCATTGCAAAATTTCGAAACCAATTTTTTTTTTTTTTTTAAAAAGAAGAAGTTTTTTTTATGATGGAGTCTTGTGTCACCGTTTTCTTTTTCCAAACCTAAAAAAACAACAACAACAAAAACTCAGAACTCACCTGGTTGGTTCTGTAGGTAAACGGTGCATCTTGGGAGTTCACCAACACTCTGCTCGGCTTCTCCTTCACACCATAGAAGGAGGCTGACTCCACAGTGATGTATGACGCCTCGACGTGGTTAGAGAGCACCTGGGATGTCATCGTGTTCTACAAAATAAGGTAATAAAAAAAGCTCAAACCATTTTTCAGCAACACAGTGAGATTCTCTGAAAGGCAAAGCTAAATTAAACAGGTCCAGACACAGTTTATCTACATGAGCAGCAGCATGATGTGTGAAGTCAGATAAAGTAGGCTGGAGCAGACAGGAGCAAACATGCAGGGTAGATTACTGTATTCTTAAAAAAAACAAAAACAAAAACAAAAACATGAAGCTGAGCACCTGAGCAATGCTGAAGATGATGTAGGCGTACTGGTTGGTCTCGTAGGTGTCGATGGTCTCTCCATCATCCCAGAACAGATCTCCACTGGCTGAACCGTCTTGAGACAGAGCCGAGACGAGGTGGAGAGGCTGACCGGTGCTTACCCACAGGGTCAGGTTGGGTGCCTGTTCAAACACGCACAGAGAGAGTAAACATGAATGTGAATCAAGTGGAAGACGCACACATGTCTGACCCATAGAATCACAAATTCAGACCCACAAATCCAAAAAGATGTCAGATGAAAAGACATCAGGTTTTCAGCATTCTTCAGTTTGTTTGTTTTTTAAAGGCAAAAGTCCAACACAAGGAGGTAGCATATGGAGACTCAGTGCAGGCTCAGTGGCTGCAGATTTCATCATTAAAAAAAATAAATTAAAAAATAAGAGTCGTGTCATGATTTGTGTGAATTACATCCGAACGTGTTTGGATTAAATGTTATATTTTTTTTTATGTTTGAGATGCAGATGTTTCAAAAGGTTAAAGACTGTTTGATGTTCAGTCTGTCTGAGTCAGACATTTACATTCTCACCTCAGCCCAGGTAATGTGAAGCAAAGTTGAGTGCTTCAGCACATGTGTGAAAAGTCCCATTTTAGCCTAAATTTCCTTCAAACTTTGGTAAACTTGTTCTAAGTTTGATTGCAAAAATAATCATATTGGAGTTAAAGGCAAAGATTTCACCTTGTTCTCTTACACTTTGCCACTTTTACTGCTGAAGCTCCAAATCATACAGTGCTACTGCAAAGCAGTTTGTTTATGGTGTGAACAGAATCCAACTTCTATCCGAACAAACTAGCAGCTGCAAGTTTAGGCTAAAGCAGTTCCTGTAGCCACTCTGTCATGCTTTGCATTCTGGGATCCAAGAGAGTATCATATATATGCGAAGGTCAGTACGGTCAACCAAGTAGCTGTGAAATGAGCATAAATTCTCACGTTTTTTTTTTTTTTTTTTTAAATGACAGATTTTGGTTCGAGTAAACAAACTGCAGTGTAAAATGCCCTTAGGTTTACAGCCACATACTCTGACTGTACTATTTAAAAGTCTGCCCATGGTGAATTTGAGCATCCAGCATTGTAACAGGTCCGTTTTAGCTGAAAAACCTTTTACCTGCGTTGGTACAATGGAGCCCTCGCGCAAATGCAGGTTGATCTTATCTAGAGGCGCATTGAGTCGAAGCTCTTCGCCCTTACTGGTCACACAGTCGCCCTGGGAAGTAAAGGAACACGCATGATGTAAACACTCTGATCAAGTCACCATACGCTCTGTCCCCTCACTATCGCTCACAGAGTCTCACCGTGTAATAGTCGTACCACAGACCCTCAGGGAAGTAACCATCCACGTAGTCGACTCCAGGATCCAACACTGGCGTCACCAACAAACTCTTCCCCCACATGAACTGCTTGTCGATGCCGTAGGCTTTCACGTCTTTGGGAAACCTTTTGAGTACGTAAAGTTATACACCCCGAAAACACACGTAATACATGAAAATCTGTGCTTTTAGAATTTCTACTCACTCGAACATTATTGGTCGAGCCACAGTGTGTCCGTGCACATGCGCGTGATGGAAGAGAGTGTAGAGAACAGGGAAGAGAGAGTAGCGCAGTAGCAGAGCCTCCTTCATGGCTGTGCGAGCAAGCGGGCTGAAAGCTGTCGGGTCTTGAGGCTGTAAAACCACAAAAACAAGCCCCCCGCATAGGAGATGGACAACAGAAAAATGAATCCATTAGTAGACACACAGTTCCATGTTTAGATTCTCCAAATGAAGTCTCGAGCTACAAAACAAACACTGATGTAAAAGTTTCAGGTGTCATCATGAAAAAAATAAATGAACAAATAAATACAATTTTCAGAAGCACAGCTAAACCTGTAAGTGTCAGATTCAAGAGGACACTCTTACCTTCACGCTGATGGCGTTGTGGTTTCGTGTGAAGGGATAGAAAGCTCCCAGCTGAGTCCAGCGGACGCACAATTCCTCCTGCGTCTCCTCGCTGAAGCCGCAGACGTCTGCTCCCACCAGCGGGATGCCCAAAAGGTTAAAGGTCAACATACCTGCACAGAAAGAAATGGGAGTTAAATATCCAATGATGAGTTGAACAATTTCACATGAAACATCCTCAAATCCAAAATGATAAATAATATAAGAAATTATCCTCATCACAGATTCAGAGTCACAAGAATTCAAATAAGCAGTTTTACGACAACAGATCAGGCACAGTGTTGTCGTTTATGCATGTCAACACAGTGTGTATTATCTGCTATCTGTATCTGCTGAACTTCTGACCTGCTATAGAAGTGTAAAGGTCTTTCCACTGACTCCTGTTGTCTCCAAGCCAGTGACCAGAGTACATGCCCTGACTGGGGAAGGTGGAGCGGGAGATCACGAAAGGTCTCTTTGCCACAATTCGCTTCAGAGCGCTGAACACGGGGACAGAGAGGAAGTGAAAACATAAGACAAAGTGTGTAATGAAGAAGTATTGTACTGTTTTATTTCCGTCGCATGTGTACATGTGAGCAATGTTCCCTCTAAGCTGCGCACGTGCGCAATTGCACACTGCTGGCATGGTCTCTGCGCACAGAAAACCTGCGTTGTGCACAAAAACATTCTACCCTGAATTGAAATTAAAATTAATACTTTAACAATTCTGTTTTGCAGTGTTAGTCAGTAAGTGACTGGCTGCTCCCGTATGGGATTAGAACGATGCCACCTTATCCTATAGTCCAGCCAATCACGTGATTCACAGTCATATATACGCAGCTAATCAATGTCGTTGACAGGCTATGACAGCGTCCTTATGTGCCGACACCGGTGTTTTAGCTAGCAAAGCGACGTGGCTGATGTGGAGTGAAGCCATGTTAATGACAACGTGTACAACCTTTGGAGATGTGAGCAGGACAGACGGAACAATTGACGGAAAAAGTGTGGACTTTATACCAGTTTTTAAATTGTGTTGATAGGCCACGTAAAACCAGAGTTATGATAAAAAAATATGCAATGTTTGGTTTTCTTCCTGAATACTATCGTTATTTATATTTACTGCGGGAAGAAACGGTAAAAACGGCGTTTTATAAGGAAAACGCTCGAAAGCACTCTCCGCCTGTGAGCAAAGACAAACCCCCACCCCCTCTCTCTTTCCTATTCGTCCAAAAAAGTACCGTGTCGACCAATCAAAAAATGATATGGCAACGTGGCGTCTAGTTGTTAAGAAACGGGGGAAGTTTTAGGAGTGACGGCGGTGTTCTGAGATGTGAGAGATTTGAGACGTTTAGCGCAAATCTTGTGTAGTTAGTGTGTAGTGTAGTTTTGTTGTGTGTCAGAACAATGAGGCGGCTGCTGAATGTTACAGGTGTTACAGCAGTGATACATCTCCTGTTGTCAGGCCTGCAGGTATCAGGCTGTTGTTCTCCTTTATCTCATAGTGGACAGAAATAATTTTTGGAGTGGCACAAATAATTTGTGTGGCATCAAATTTGATGCAGAACAGCTGATTGTTCTGTAAATAGTTTGAAATGTTTATTTAAAAACGCCTTGGCTGCATTTCTAGGTAAACAGCTGCAAAAAAACTTTGTTGTCTGCAACACTCAGTAACTTTTTTGAAGTAGTAACTATATAATTAATTGCCCAACATTGGTCTTTATATACTGTATTTTGCAGACAGAGTTACAGGACTCTCTCCCAGACCACAGACTCATACTCATAATACAAGTCAGAGCAAAAAATAAATAAATAAATAAATAAATAAAGAAAGTTGTTTTCGAAATTGGAGTTCAAGTTATTTTTACTTCCAATAGTGTTAACATACTACACAGTCAATGACTAGATTTTTTTTACATTTTCATTGTAAGTTGGCTAAAGCAGTTAATTAAAAGTAGTCTAACATAAATGTAAATGCTGTAATTTGATTATTTTAATAAGCCATGTAACTTGGATGGATTAGATGCTGTCGTGACCACAGCGCACACGTCTGATGTCGCTCACAGTGGTCCAAGGGATCGCTCAGGGAGTTTGTGTGTTCGCTCAGACACATGAAAAATTAGAGGGAACATTGCATGTGAGTATTGAGAGCATCAAACCTTGCAGAGGCTTTAGCTTCCATCAGTCCATACAGACTGTGCATGTTGTAATGTATGGACTGCTTCTGCTGCGCGGTGGCACACAAGGTTTTGGCTCTCAGCAAACCTCCCAGTACACCTGAAAGCAGAAGACCCCATGAAACCCAAATGTATCGTATGTTTGTAGTGTGATCTCTGTTGTAGATCCAATCTCCTACCTGGAGTGTAAGGAGGGTTTTCAAGATTGTTTGATGGGCAGCCACTGGTCGATCCATCCAGGAAGTTTGATGGCTCATTCATGTCCTAAAACCAAGCAAAGTGTTGTCAGATCTTTAAATAATCATAAGGAGCCATCTAGGCAGGAGTCAGTGATTACTTATTTAACAGCCTGCACTGTTCTCATACTTACAATCCATAATCCATCAAACGCCACCTTATTGTGGAACATCTGTAGGTTGTCATACCACCATTCATGTGTCACTTCATCAGAGAAATCTGGATATGCTGTGAGACCAGGCCACACCTGGAAACGGGGAGAAAGAATTTTAGTTTAAATTCATGCTTAACATTCAAAACAATGTTCATTTATTATTGGGCTTGCCTGGCTGCACTTAAGAACCAGTACAGCTGAATTACATAGATCTAATGAAGCTGGATAACTTTCAAAAGCTTTCAGCCATACTGTAGCTACTGTAGTACCACCCAGATTATTGAGTGAGTGAGCTTTGTTGAGCCTAAAGTCAGAGTTTTCTGGTACATGAACGCGGCTCTCTTCCTGTCTTGCTAAATCGCCATGGTAACTTATGTTTAACATAACCTGGTCACGAGTAGGTTATGTTCTTAGATTTGGTTTACGACTCAACTGGAAGCACCAAATATTTACAGCGTCTTTTAAGTGCAATATAGATTCCCTGATAGGGAAGTACATTTTATACAATTAGGTGTTGAAGTGCGTCATTGCATTATCACAGGAAGTTAAGAAAATAACTAAATACTTGATTCTAATCTGTTGCTCAGTCTGTTTTATACTTGATACGTCACAAAACTGTTCAAATTTATGTCACTTTGTTTTATCATCATCTCTAATAATGTAGGGCGAGTCATATGATAAGTGAAACGCCCCCTTTTTATGTGTGTAAACAGAATCTGAAGCAGGACTCCTGGCTTATCAGAGAAAGGTGATCATCACTGTTGTGACCCGTCATCTCCAACTGGGGTTTTAGGTTTTGCCAAATCAGCTGACTGTGGTGATCTCTGTTTGTAATGTACCCCTCAGTTGGCACTCCTAGGACAGCACTGTCAGAGACCCTCCACTTTATGTAGCCACTGGGAGAAGATGTGTCAATGAATTTATCACCAAATATAAATGTATCTGCAGTGCTGTGGTGCTCCTGCTGTTACTGTTCACGTTCCGCATTTCACTATTGTTAAAACAATTAATACGAGCTCCAACAGTTTATATGACTAATAATATTATTCTTGTAAATGACCTTATTCCTTGAGTGCCATTCTGACAATGATTTAAGATGCGCTAATCAATGATATTTTCTTCATAAAAATGTGAGTCCTAATGCTTGAGAGTTAGCTGCTGATATAGTAATGTTGCTAAGTATATCACACAATGCACAGCACGTTTGCTAAATGGTTCTTTCAACAATTATCTGTCATGACATCATGATTGCTTTCCATGCTCAAGACAGAAAGTTTATGTATTGTCACATTCTGTGTCAGGACACTGAACACTTAAAATCTCTGGTTCAGTGCAACTCTGCCTTCTTTAATTGGGGATTTGATCAGATTTTGTCGAGCCATGTGCAAAGAAAGCGGTATCACAATGATAATTAGCAGCTTTCTTTGAAAGCTCGGGGTCTCTACGCATGCTAAAATAAAAGCAGGCATCTGATGCATTATTTGCATCTTCTGCACAAAATGAACCAATTAAGTCCTGCTTACATCAGTCAAGAGAAACAGCTGGAGAGATAAAGGATGTAAAGACTTATTACAGCAAAACACAACACAGGTACAAAGTAGACAAGAGGGGAATGCTGCAGAAAACTGTTAATCCTGTAAATTCATCAGTCAAAGTATTTATTTTACCCCTGGGTGCACTCTCTATATTAACATTAGATAAGTGTATTCAAGTCTGACATGGCCTCCATAATGAAGGAATGAACATTCTCTGTGATAAATACCAATAAAAACATATTAATAGCAGCAATACTGACTTAGCAGCAGATTAGGCCCAGGCATATTTATGCTTAAATTCCTGTGAAACAAGACGCACAACAACAAACATCTCTGCTAAGTATCTACTGTGCACTTTGACTATTTCATCAGCAAAAGAATCAGTGAAAATGTGGGGCTCACAAATACTTAAATCTCCTCTGGAACAAGAAGGAGCAGCACCATCATGTTACTGAATATACAGACTCTAGGCTCAACATGTTCCCCTAACTCATTAATCCTGCGTCACAGCACATGCCTAAGTTAATGTTGTTGTGTGGCTTCATGTCTCACCTTCCCAATAAGTGTTTTCCCTTCAGCATCTTTAATAAAAACTCCTCTCTTTACGCCTTCATCGAAGGGCCAGTATGAGCCCTCGGGTTGTGTGCTGCTGATACCCGGATCCTGAAGGATTAAGAAACAACTCACTTAAACACTCACATACCAAAGCAGACACAAAACACATGAGACCAAGTATGTGTGTTTGTGCATACCAGGATCATAACGTAGCGTTGGTTATGAGCATGTAGGTCCCTGACCAGGTCAGGTAGTGTGTCAAACTTTTTTGATTCATACGTAAAGTCCATAAATTTGTCCATGTAGTCAATGTCATTCCACTGGACATCCTGCAATTAAACAGACACTCATTATTATTAACTAGAAAGTGCATTTTCTGAAGAAACTGCAGTGTGAATGCTTGAATCTGAATATATGAACTGAAAAGAATTAATTGCTGAATTTTAAGTTAAAAATGTTGAATGAGATGAAAAATACAGAAATTTTCACCTGAAAACAAAAGTGCTGAACTGCTAAAAGCTGACAAGCACAGAGAAGAAGTTGGAAAATAGCTAAAAATGTTTTAAATGTAAATTAGAAAAACCTAAAAAATGAGAAAAGACTATTTAGAGTCAGAAAACATCTGAATGAATATTAAAAGTTCATATTCTTTGAATCACTGAATGACTAAAATATGATCACTCCACTTGGATCCACACAGTTTTAAAGGTTTACATCTCTGAGCTTTGAAAGACACGCTGTTGGAAAGAGAAGAACGATGGCTTCATTTTGAGGGTAAAATGATGGCTGTAGGGCAAATACTGTGGACACAGCAGCTGTTGAAAGAGAAGTGTTCAAGATGAATCTTGGCAGAGTGAGAGAGAGCTCGTTAGGCAGGCAGGTGTGAGCCTGGTTGCTATAGTGACTGAGCCAGGGGCTCCATACACACGCACACAGACATGCACCTCACTTTTGCTGCTTAAAATGAACAGAAAAGTTAGGTCGAAACAAATCGTTCCCAAATGAAAAGTACAGGTCCTATTGACGAAATTCCTTCACTGTGAGCGGCAGCAATGTCCAGTCTACCTAATTCTCAGTTTTCATGCCTGTAGAGTTTATTATATGGACGTGGTGACAGTGTAAAAACACCATGCTCTTCTGATTTTCAAACGAACCTTCTGAGCCATTTTAACATTAGAGTCTATGGAGGAGTTGGAGGGAGGAGGCTGTGCTTTGGTGACATTTATGAAAGAACCATAACACCTAGTACAATAGTAAACACACTGGATGAAAGAGGACAGCGATGGCTACGTTTTGAGGGTAAAATCATACCTGTAGAGCAAACACCGTGGACACAGCAGCAGTTTTAAAAAAGATTTTAAGATTAATTTTTTTGCTCCTCTCACTCTAGCAGTTCAGCTGTCTCACTCTAGCCCCAACATTCCGTCCCATACACACCCATTATAAACTCTGAAACGGCTGAAAAAACATCATGAAACTTAAACTGGAACTGAAGAAAAAGTATAACAGATATTGAAAAGATAAATACAAGTTGAATAGTTGAATGTCTTGTCTTCGTTTTAAAGTTTGAATGGTAGCTCTATGTCAACGTATGTTGAAGTAGATACAGTTTGAAAATGAGTAAGTTGAATGAGGATTTGAAGGGTCTCCCCATTGAAATACATGGGAAATTTTTGTTGAAAAAAGTTGAATAATTTTAAAAATATAAATGTTATAAATGAGAAAAATAGAAGCAGTCGTGTCCAAAAGAAGAGGAATCTAACGGTGTTTGAATGGTTTTTCTAAGTTGAACGGTTTTGAAGGAGATAGAGTACAAAAAACGTACGGAAGAATAATAATAAACTAGAAAGTGCATTTTCTGAAGAAACTGCAGTGTGAATGCTTGAATCTGAATATATGCACTGAAAAGAATTAATTGCTGAATTTTAAGTTAAAAATGTTGAATGAGATGAAAAATACAGAAATTTTCACCTGAAAACAAAAGTGCTGAACTGCTAAAAGCTGAAATCCACACAGAAGAAGTTGGAAAAGAGCTGAAAATGTTTTAAATGTAAATTAGAAAAACCTAAGTAATGAGAAAAGACTATTTAGAGTCAGAAAACATCTGAATGAATATTAAAAGTTCATATTCTTTGAATCACTGAATGACTAAAATATGATCACTCCACTTGGATCCACACAGTTTTAAAGGTTTACATCTCTGAGCTTTGAAAGACACGCTGTTGGAAAGAGAAGAACGATGGCTTCATTTTGAGGGTAAAATGATGGCTGTAGGGCAAATACTGTGGACACAGCAGCTGTTGAAAGAGAAGTGTTCAAGATGAATCTTGGCAGAGTGAGAGAGAGCTCGTTAGGCAGGCAGGTGTGAGCCTGGTTGCTATAGTGACTGAGCCAGGGCTCCATACACACGCACACAGACATGCACCTCACTTTTGCTGCTTAAAATGAACAGAAAAGTCAGGCCGAAACAAATCGCTCCCAAATGAAAAGTACAGGTCCTATTGACGAAATTCCTTCACCGTGAGCGGCAGCAATGTCCAGTCTACCTAATTCTCAGTTTTCATGCCTGTGGAGTTTATTATATGGACGTGGTGACAGTGTAAAAACACCATGCTCTTCTGATTTTCAAACGAACCTTCTGAGCCATTTTAACATTAGAGTCTATGGAGGAGTTGGAGGGAGGAGGCTGTGCTTTGGTGACATTTATGAAAGAACCATAACACCTAGTACAATAGTAAACACATTGGATGAAAGAGGACAGCGATGGCTACGTTTTGAGGGTAAAATCATACCTGTAGACCAAACACCGTGGACACAGCAGCAGTTTTAAAAATATTTTCAGATTAATTTTTTGCTCCTCTCACTCTAGCAGTTGAGCCTTCTCACTCTAGCCCCAACATTCCGTCCCATACACACCCATTATAAACTCTGAAACGGCTGAAAAACATCATGAAACTTAAACTGGAACTGAAGAAAAAGTATAACAGATATTGAAAAGATAAATACAAGTTGAATAGTTGAATGTCTTGGCTTCGTTTTAAAGTTTGAATGGTGGCTCTATGTCAACCTATGTTGAAGTAGATACAGTTTGAAAATGAGTAAGTTGAATGAGGATTTGAAGGGTCTCCCCATTGAAATACATGGGAAATTTTTGTTGAAAAAAGTTGAATAAAATTAAAAATATAAATGTTAAAAATGAGAAAAATAGAAGCAGTCATGTCCAAAAGAAGAGGAATCTAACGGTGTTTGAATGGTTTTTCTAAGTTGAAACGGTTTTGAAGGAGATACAGTACAAAAAACGTCACGGAATATATAATAAAATATAATAATAATAATAATAATAAAGATTAGAAGAACAATACTGTGAATGCTTTTACAAGCATTCACACTAAATAGAACTAGAAAGTGCATTTTCTGAAGAAACTGCAGTGTGAATGCTTGAATCTGAATGTATGCACTGAAATGAATTAATTGCTGAATTTTAAGTTAAAAATAAAAATGTTGAATGAGCCTGAAAATACAGAGTTTTTAACCTGAAAACAAAAGTGCAGAACTTTTGAAAGCTGATGTTCACACAGAAGAATTTGGAAAATAGCTGAAAAGTTTTTAAATTAAAATTTGGAAAACCTAAGAAATGAGAACAGAAAATTTAGAGTCAGAAAACATCTGAATGAATATTAAAAGTTCATATTCTTTGAATCACTGAATGACTGAAGTGTAATCCCTCCACTTGGATCCACACACTTTTAAAGGTTTACATCTCTGAGGTTTGAAAGACATGCTGTTGGAAAGAGAACAACGATGGCTTCGTTTTGAGGGTAAAATGATGGCTGTAGAGCAAACACTGTGGACACAGCAGCAGTTGAAAGAGAAGTGTTTAAGATGAATCTTGGCACAGTGAGAGACAGAGCTCGTTAGGCAGGCAGGTGTGAGCCTGGTTGCTATAGTGACTGCACCCACTGGCTCCATACACACGCGCACAGACATGCACCTCACTTTTGCTGCTTAAAATGAACAGAAAAGTCAGGTCGAAACAAATCGCTCCCAAATGAAAAGTACAGGTCCTATTGACAGAATTCTTTCACCGTGAGCGACAGCAATGTCCAGTCTACCTAATTCTCAGTTTTCATGCTTGTGGAGTTTATTATATGGACGTGGTGACAGTGTAAAAACACCATGCTCTTCTGATTTTCAAACGAACCTTCTGAGCCATTTTAACATTAGAGTCTATGGAGGAGTTGGAGGGAGGAGGCTGTGCTTTGGTGACATTTATGAAAGAACCATAACACCTAGTACAATAGTAAACACATTGGATGAAAGAGGACAGCGATGGCTACGTTTTGAGGGTAAAATCATACCTGTAGAGCAAACGCTGCGGACACAGCAGCAGTTTTAAAAAATATTTTAAGATTAATTTTTTTGCTCCTCTCACTCTGGCAGTTGAGCTGTCTCACTCTAGCCCCAACATTCCGTCCCATACACACCCATTATAAACTCTGAAACGGCTGAAAAATCATCATGAAACTTAAACTGGAACTGAAGAAAAAGTATAACAGATATTGAAAAGATAAAGACAAGTTGAATAGTTGAATGTCTTGTCTTCATTTTAAAGTTTGAATGGTGGCTCTATGTCAACGTATATGGAAGTAATAAGAGTTTAAAAATGAGTAAGTTGAAGGAGATTTTGAAGGGTCTTCCCATTGAAATACATGGGAAATTTTTGTTGAAAAAAGTTGAATAATTTTAAAAATATAAATGTTATAAATGAGAAAAATAGAAGCAGTCATGTCCAAAAGAAGAGGAATCTAACGGTGTTTGAATGGTTTTTCTAAGTTGAACGGTTTTGAAGGAGATAGATGCCAAAAAACGTACGGAATATGATATAATAATAACTAGAAAAATTTGCATTTCCTGCGAAAATGCTGTGTGGATGCCGGAACGCTGAAGCTGTCTGCTGCAAAAATTGTATGGCAGTAAAGAAACTGAAAAATTATGCTGAAAACAAGTGAAAAAACAGAAACTTTTGCTGAAAAGAGGTGAAAAGGCAAAGATTCTGCTTCAAAGGGGTACAGAAGTTCAAATTTGTACTGAAAAGAGGAGAGGTGAAAAGGTTTCCTCTGAAATGAGCAGAAGATACTGAGATTTGTATTGATAAGAGGTGAAAGGCTGAAAATTCTGCTTAAAATAGGTGAATCAGCAGAATTTCTACTGAAAAGAGGTAAAGAAGTAGAACGTTGCACTGAAAACAGGTGAATCAGCAGAATGTCTGCTAAAAAGAGATTTCTGTTGAAAACACCTGAAAAAGCTGGGATTTGTGCTGAAAAGGGGTGAAAACACTCACAATTCTGCTGAAACGGGGAAGAAGAAGAGGTGTTAGGCTGTTGAGAAGAGTTAAATAAGTTGAACTGATATGTTTGGGTACAAATACAATGATTTGGCAATAATACTGCGTTTTAGCACAACTCCTGAGATTTGATTGAAATACTATGATTTAGAAGAAATATTATGACTTTGTACAAATACAATATTTTGGCACAAATACTATGATTTGGTTCGAATGCTATGATTTGAAACAAATAATATGATCTGGCAGAAATACTATTATTTAGTAGAAATACTATGATTTACCAGAAGTACTATGTTTCTGCAAAAATACTATGATTTTGCAGAAATACTATGCCTTAGTAGTAATACTATAACATCACAGATATATGATGATTTTGCAGACATTCTGGTTTTACACAAATACTATAATGTGGCAGTATACTATGTTTCAGCACAAATACTATGATTTGGCACATATACTATATTCAGCAGATATACTATAACAAAACAGAAAGTCTACGACTTAGTAGTAATACTATAACATAATAGATAGACTCTCTGCAAAATCATAGTATATGTTTTTGCACAACTAGCACAATATGGCAGAAATACTATGATTTGGCACAAGTACTATGATTTAGTACAAATACTCGTATTGGCAGAAATACTATGTTTCAGTACAAATATTACAATTTGGCAATAATACTGGGTTTTAGCACAACTACTGAGATTTGGGTGAAATACTATGATTTAGAAGAAATACTATGACTTCGTACAAATACAATGTTTTGGTTCAAATAATATGATTTGCAAAAAATACTATGATTTGACACAAGTACCATGATTTAGTACAAATACTACGATTTCGCTCAAATACTATGAAATTGCAGTAATACTATGATTTTGAAGGAATACTATGATTTGGTAGAAATACTATGCCTTAGTAGTAATACTATAACATAGCAGATACACTGTGATTTTGCAGACATAGTATGTTTTGCACAAATACTATGATTTTGCTCAAATACTATGAAACTGCAGTAATACTATGATTTTGAAGGAATACTATGATTTGGTAGAAATACTATGCCTTAGTAGTAATACTACAACATAACAGATATACTGTGATTTTGCAGACATTCTATGTTTTTGCACAAATACTACAATTTGGCAGAAATACTATGTTTTAGCACAAATACTATGGTTTGCTATAAATACTATGATTTGGCACATATACTGTATTCAGCAGATATAATTTAACAAAATAGAGAGTCTACGACTTAGTAGTAATACTATAACATAATAGATATACTATGATTTTGCAGACAGTCTATGTTTTTGCACAACTAGCACAATGTGGCAGAAATACTATGAATTGGCACAAGTACTATGATTTAGTAGAAATACTCTTATTGGCAGAAATACTATGTTTCAGTACAACTACTATGATTTGGCAATAATACTGCGTTTAAGCACAACTACTGAGATTTGAGTGAAATACTATGACTTCATTACAAATGCTACTATGTTTTGGTTCGAATACTATGATTTGCAAAAAATACTATGATTTGGCACAAGTACCATGATTTCGTACAAATACTACGAATTGGCAGAAATACTGTGACTTAGTACTAATACTTTAACATAACAGATATAATGTGATTTAGCAGACATAGTATGTTTTGCACAGATACTACGATTTCACTCAAATACTATGAAATTGCAGTAATACTATGATATTGAAGGAATACTTTGATTTGGTAGAAATACTATGCCTTAGTAGTAATACTATAACATAACAGATATACTGAGATTTTGCAGACATAGTATGGTTTTGCACAAATACTACGATTTCACTCAAATACTATGAAATTGCAGTAATACTATGATTTTGAAGGAATACTTTGATTTGGTAGAAATACTATGCCTCAGTAGTAATACTATAACATAATAGATATACTATGATTTTGCAGACAGTCTATGTTTTTGCACAACTAGCACAATGTGGCAGAAATACTATGAATTGGCACAAGTACTATGGATTTAGTAGAAATACTCTTATTGGCAGAAATACTATGTTTCAGTACAAATACTATGATTTGGCAATAATACTGTGTTTAAGCACAACTACTGAGATTCGAGTGAAATACTATGATTTAGAAGAAATACTATTACTTGTACAAATACTACTATGTTTTGGTTCGAATACTATGATTTGCAAAAAATAGTATGATTTGGCACAAGTACCATGATTTAGTACAAATACTACGAATTGGCAGAAATACTGTGACTTAGTACTAATACTTTAACATAACAGATATACTGTGATTTTGCAGACATAGTATGTTTTTGCACAAATACTACAATTTGGCAAGAAATACTATGTTTGGGCACAAATACTATGATTTGCTATAAATACTATGATTTGGCACATATACTATAATCAGCAGATATACTATAACATAACAGAAATTCTACGACTTAGTAGTAATACTATAACATAACAGAAATTTTAATTGGGCAGAAATAACATGATTTGGCACAAATACCATGATTTGGCAAAAAAAAATACCATGATTTGGCGCAAATACAATGACATGGCAGAAATACTATGATTGGGTACAAATACTATGATTTGGCACAAATACTATGATTTAGCAGAAATAGTATGTTTTAACATAAATAATATCTTTTGACAGAAATTTCTGCTAAAGGTACTATTTCTGCTTTTAGCAGAAATACTGTAATTTTGCATAAATACTATGATTTGGGATAAATACTATGATTTCCCAGAATTACTATGATTGAGCAGAAGTACTAAGATGTAGTAGAAGTACTTTGATTTAGCAGAAATACTATTATGGAGGAGTAATACTTTAACATGGGAGAAATACTGATACACACACACATACACAGAGCGCAAAGGGAACAGTGGCTGTTAAGAGTCTGGGCTTGGTATATCTAGGTCAGCTAAATTAGCTGCACCTGCTCTAATCAGCACTTACACACACACACACACAGAGAGAGCTCTGAGTTTTCTTTAGTGTATTTCTCACATTCAGGATTCCCCTCGAACAAATGGCCATAATTTCCTAACCGTAGGGGCTAGAACGCTCATTCTGACACCGTTTTGTCTAGAAGAGATGGGGAAATCTCCAGGTCTTCATAATTCAGAGATAAAATATAAATTATTAAAGCTATATGACTTGTAACACACTGCAACTGAGAAGAGGCGAAGCAAAACTGCCTTGACTTGCCCTCAAACAACGTTGTGTAACTCTAGATCTCTATGGAGCATCAAAATCATTCTTTCACCGTAAGAAACAGCAGGCTTTGGTGAACAGTCATGGAAATTTTCAGGGCTCTGTTGAAATCCATCAAAAAGATATGACGAGAGAAAAAAGTGCCTCATTTCCAGAGTTTTAAATCTGAAGAGATCTGAGCGAGAGACAAATTTCCTATCCTCAAACAAATGTAATTCATGGCCAAACGGTAATAGGTGAGGAAAATACTCTTGAATTGTGAGCATCAGGAGAGTCTGAAGATATATTGGCACAAGCGTCATGTCTCAACTTTGTTTCGTTAAGGAGATATGACGATTTGAATATGCCTCTCATTAGAAAAATTCAGCGGTGATTTTGAACAAGCTCTCCATTGACTTTCTATGGAGAGTTTTTTAGACCTTGTGTTGCTTTGAGGAGATTTGCAAAAAATCTGTAAATTCCACAAGAATGATAGTGACATTTTCTGAAAGCCAGCAAAAATACCTACGTTTTGATGTATAATTTGTGGGGGTTGAGTGGAAATTGAGCGAGTAGCAAGAAGTTGTTCAGACATGAAGAGAAAATTCGAACAGACCAGCCCTCACTCTGAGTTAATTGCATAGCAACCATAGCAACGCATGTATTTTCTGAAAAATCACAATTTTGCAACTGAAAACTTAAAGAGGCATAAAATTAAAATGGTAGAAGATCTGAAAGAGCTGAATCACACAGGAATAGCCCAATAATCTGAGAACATTTTAAAGTTTGAATGGAGTTTCTAGGTGAAAGTATAAGGAAGTAGTTAAGTTTCAAAAACAAGCAAGTTTTAGCAGAATTGTGGAAGTTTCCCATTCATTTCAATGGGACAAATTAAAGAAAAAAGTGTAATATTTTAAAAAGTATAACAGTAATAAACACCAAAAGTCATAGCACCCATAAGCAGAAAGAGCAGAACAGTATAGAGTTTGAGCGGAGAAAATCGGCTGAAAACTGAGGGAGTAGATAAAGTCCAAAAAGCGTGACGGAAGCAACTTGAAAAAGAAAAATAAAGAATAAAGAGAAACAGGAACTCAATAGTGTGGAAGCCCTTTGAGGGCATCCACACAATAAAGACTAGAAAGTGCATTTTCTGAAGAAACTGCAGTGTGAATGCTTGAATCTGAATGTATGCACTGAAATGAATTAATTGCTGAATTTTAAGTTAAAAATAAAAATGTTGAATGAGCTGGAAAATACAGAGTTTTTAACCTGAAAACAAAAGTGCAGAACTTTTGAAAGCTGATGTTCACACAGAAGAAGTTGGAAAATAGCTGAAAAGTTTTTAAATTAAAATTTGGAAAACCTAAGAAATGAGAACAGAAAATTTAGAGTCAGAAAACATCTGAATGAATATTAAAAGTTCATATTCTTTGAATCACTGAATGACTAAAGTGTAATCCCTCCACTTGGATCCACACACTTTTAAAGGTTTACATCTCTGAGCTTTGAAAGACATGCTGTTGGAAAGAGAACAACGATGGCTTCGTTTTGAGGGTAAAATGATGGCTGTAGAGCAAACACTGTGGACACAGCAGCAGTTGAAAGAGAAGTGTTTAAGATGAATCTTGGCACAGTGAGAGACAGAGCTCGTTAGGCAGGCAGGTGTGAGCCTGGTTGCTATAGTGACTGCACCCACTGGCTCCATACACACGCAAGACAGACATGCACCTCACTTTTGCTGCTTAAAATGAACAGAAAAGTCAGGTCGAAACAAATCGCTCCCAAATGAAAAGTACAGGTCCTATTGACAGAATTCTTTCACCGTGAGCGACAGCAATGTCCAGTCTACCTAATTCTCAGTTTTCATGCTTGTGGAGTTTATTATATGGACGTGGTGACAGTGTAAAGACAGCCTGTACTTCTGGTTTTCAAACGAACCTTCTGAGCCATTTTAACATTAGAGTCTATGGAGGAGTTGGAGGGAGGAGGCTGTGCATTGGTGACATTTATGAAAGAACCATAACACCTAGTACAATAGTAAACACATTGGATGAAAGAGGACAGCGATGGCTACGTTTTGAGGGTAAAATTATACCTGTAGAGCAAACGCTGCGGACACAGCAGCAGTTTTAAAAATATTTTAAGATTAATTTTTTTGCTCCTCTCACTCTAGCAGTTGAGCTGTCTCACTCTAGCCCCAACATTCCGTCCCATACACACCCATTATAAAATCTGAAACGGGTGAAAAAACATCATGAAATTTAAAGTGGAACTGAAGAAAAGTATAATAGATATTGAAAAAGATAAATACAAGTTGAATGGTTGAATGTCTTGTCTTCGTTTTAAAGTTTGAATGGTGGCTCTACGTCAATGTATGTGGAAGTAGATACAGCTTAAAGAGGAGTAAGTTGAAGAAGAATTTGAAGGGTCTCCCCATTGAAATACATGGGAAATTTTTGTTGAAAAAAGTTGAATAATTTTAAAAATATAAATTTTATAAATGAGAAAATAGAAGCAGTCATGTCCAAAAGAAGAGGAATCTAACGGTGTTTGAATGGTTTTTCTAAGTTGAACGGTTTTGAAGGAGTTAGATGCCAAAAAACGTACGGAATATGGAATAATAGATAATAAGAAAGATTACAACAACAATACTGTGAATGCTTTTACAAGCATTCACACTAACTAGAAAGTGCATTTTCTGAAGAAACTGCAGTGTGAATGCTTGAATCTGAATATATGCACTGAAAAGAATTAATTGCTGAATTTTAAGTTAAAAATGTTGAATGAGATGAAAAATACAGAAATTTTCACCTGAAAACAAAAGTGCTGAACTGCTAAAAGCTGAAATCCACACAGAAGAAGTTGGAAAAGAGCTGAAAATGTTTTAAATGTAAATTAGAAAAACCTAAGTAATGAGAAAAGACTATTTAGAGTCAGAAAACATCTGAATGAATATTAAAAGTTCATATTCTTTGAATCACTGAATGACTAAAATATGATCACTCCACTTGGATCCACACAGTTTTAAAGGTTTACATCTCTGAGCTTTGAAAGACACGCTGTTGGAAAGAGAAGAACGATGGCTTCATTTTGAGGGTAAAATGATGGCTGTAGGGCAAATACTGTGGACACAGCAGCTGTTGAAAGAGAAGTGTTCAAGATTAATCTTGGCAGAGTGAGAGAGAGCTCGTTAGGCAGGCAGGTGTGAGCCTGGTTGCTATAGTGACTGAGCCAGGGCTCCATACACACACGCACACAGACATGCACCTCACTTTTGCTGCTTAAAATGAACAGAAAAGTCAGGCCGAAACAAATCGCTCCCAAATGAAAAGTACAGGTCCTATTGACGAAATTCCTTCACCGTGAGCGGCAGCAATGTCCAGTCTACCTAATTCTCAGTTTTCATGCCTGTGGAGTTTATTATATGGACGTGGTGACAGTGTAAAAACACCATGCTCTTCTGATTTTCAAACGAACCTTCTGAGCCATTTTAACATTAGAGTCTATGGAGGAGTTGGAGGGAGGAGGCTGTGCTTTGGTGACATTTATGAAAGAACCATAACACCTAGGACAATAGTAAACACATTGGATGAAAGAGGACAGCGATGGCTACGTTTTGAGGGTAAAATCATACCTGTAGACCAAACACCGTGGACACAGCAGCAGTTTTAAAAATATTTTCAGATTAATTTTTTTGCTCCTCTCACTCTAGCAGTTGAGCCTTCTCACTCTAGCCCCAACATTCCGTCCCATACACACCCATTATAAACTCTGAAACGGCTGAAAAACATCATGAAACTTAAACTGGAACTGAAGAAAAAGTATAACAGATATTGAAAAGATAAATACAAGTTGAATAGTTGAATGTCTTGGCTTCGTTTTAAAGTTTGAATGGTGGCTCTATGTCAACCTATGTTGAAGTAGATACAGTTTGAAAATGAGTAAGTTGAATGAGGATTTGAAGGGTCTCCCCATTGAAATACATGGGAAATTTTTGTTGAAAAAAGTTGAATAAAATTAAAAATATAAATGTTAAAAATGAGAAAAATAGAAGCAGTCATGTCCAAAAGAAGAGGAATCTAACGGTGTTTGAATGGTTTTTCTAAGTTGAACGGTTTTGAAGGAGATACAGTACAAAAAACGTACGGAATATATAATAAAATATAATAATAATAATAATAATAAAGATTAGAAGAACAATACTGTGAATGCTTTTACAAGCATTCACACTAATAAAGATTAGAAGAACAATACTGTGAATGCTTTTACAAGCATTCACACTAATTCAGAAAGTGCATTTTCTGAAGAAACTGCAGTGTGAATGCTTGAATCTGAATATATGCACTGAAAAGAATTAATTGCTGAATTTTAAGTTAAAAATGTTGAATGAGATGAAAAATACAGAAATTTTCACCTGAAAACAAAAGTGCTGAACTGCTAAAAGCTGAAATCCACACAGAAGAAGTTGGAAAAGAGCTGAAAATGTTTTAAATGTAAATTAGAAAAACCTAAGTAATGAGAAAAGACTATTTAGAGTCAGAAAACATCTGAATGAATATTAAAAGTTCATATTCTTTGAATCACTGAATGACTAAAATATGATCACTCCACTTGGATCCACACAGTTTTAAAGGTTTACATCTCTGAGCTTTGAAAGACACGCTGTTGGAAAGAGAAGAACGATGGCTTCATTTTGAGGGTAAAATGATGGCTGTAGGGCAAATACTGTGGACACAGCAGCTGTTGAAAGAGAAGTGTTCAAGATGAATCTTGGCAGAGTGAGAGAGAGCTCGTTAGGCAGGCAGGTGTGAGCCTGGTTGCTATAGTGACTGAGCCAGGGCTCCATACACACGCACACAGACATGCACCTCACTTTTGCTGCTTAAAATGAACAGAAAAGTCAGGCGAAACAAATCGCTCCCAAATGAAAAGTACAGGTCCTATTGACGAAATTCCTTCACCGTGAGCGGCAGCAATGTCCAGTCTACCTAATTCTCAGTTTTCATGCCTGTGGAGTTTATTATATGGACGTGGTGACAGTGTAAAACACCATGCTCTTCTGATTTTCAAACGAACCTTCTGAGCCATTTTAACATTAGAGTCTATGGAGGAGTTGGAGGGAGGAGGCTGTGCTTTGGTGACATTTATGAAAGAACCATAACACCTAGTACAATAGTAAACACATTGGATGAAAGAGGACAGCGATGGCTACGTTTTGAGGGTAAAATCATACCTGTAGACCAAACACCGTGGACACAGCAGCAGTTTTAAAAATATTTTCAGATTAATTTTTTGCTCCTCTCACTCTAGCAGTTGAGCCTTCTCACTCTAGCCCCAACATTCCGTCCCATACACACCCATTATAAACTCTGAAACGGCTGAAAAAACATCATGAAACTTAAACTGGAACTGAAGAAAAAGTATAACAGATATTGAAAAGATAAATACAAGTTGAATAGTTGAATGTCTTGGCTTCGTTTTAAAGTTTGAATGGTGGCTCTATGTCAACCTATGTTGAAGTAGATACAGTTTGAAAATGAGTAAGTTGAATGAGGATTTGAAGGGTCTCCCCATTGAAATACATGGGAAATTTTTGTTGAAAAAGTTGAATAAAATTAAAAATATAAATGTTAAAAATGAGAAAAATAGAAGCAGTCATGTCCAAAAGAAGAGGAATCTAACGGTGTTTGAATGGTTTTTCTAAGTTGAACGGTTTTGAAGGAGATACAGTACAAAAAAACGTCACGGAATATATAATAAAATATAATAATAATAATAACTAGAAAGTGCATTTTCTGAAGAAACTGCAGTGTGAATGCTTGAATCTGAATGTATGCACTGAAATGAATTAATTGCTGAATTTTAAGTTAAAAATAAAAATGTTGAATGAGATGGAAAATACAGAGTTTTAACCTGAAAACAAAAGTGCAGAACTTTTGAAAGCTGATGTTCACGCAGAAGAAGTTGGAAAATAGCTGAAAGTTTTTAAATTAAAATTTGGAAAACCTAAGAAATGAGAACAGAAAATTTAGAGTCAGAAAACATCTGAATGAATATTAAAAGTTCATATTCTTTGAATCACTGAATGACTAAAGTGTAATCCCTCCACTTGGATCCACACACTTTTAAAGGTTTACATCTCTGAGCTTTGAAAGACATGCTGGTGGAAAGAGAACAACGATGGCTTCGTTTTGAGGGTAAAATGATGGCTGTAGAGCAAACACTGTGGACACAGCAGCAGTTGAAAGAGAAATGTTTAAGATGAATCTTGGCAGAGTGAGAGAGAGCTCGTTAGGCAGGCAGGTGTGAGCCTGGTTGCTATAGTGACTGCACCCAATGGCCCCATACACACGCGCAGACATGCACCTCACTTTTGCTGCTTAAAATGAACAGAAAAGTCAGGCGAAACAAATCGCTCCCAAATGAAAAGTATAAGTCGTATTGACAAAATTCTTTCACCGTGAGCGGCAGCAATGTCTAGTCTACCTAATTCTCAGTTTTCATGCCTGTGGAGTTTATTATATGGACGTGGTGACAGTGTAAAGACAGCCTGCTCTTCTGATTTTCAAAGGAACTTTCTGAGCCATTTTAACATTGGAGTCTATGGAGGAGTTGAGGGAGGAGGCTGTGCTTTGGTGACATTTATGAAAGAACCATAACACCTAGCACAATAGTAAACACATTGGATGAAAGAGGACAGCGATGGCTACGTTTTGAGGGTAAAATCATACCTGTAGAGCAAACGCTGCGGACACAGCAGCAGTTTTAAAAAGATTTTAAGATTAATTTTTTCGCTCCTCTCTCACTCTAGCAGTTCAGCTGTCTCACTCTAGCCCCAACATTCCGTCCCATACACACCCATTATAAACGCTGAAACGGCTGAAAAAACATCATGAAACTTAAACTGGAACTGAAGAAAAGTATAACAGATATTGAAAAGATAAATACAATTTGAATAGTTGAATGTCTCGTCTTCGCTTTAAAGTTTGAATGGTGGCTCTATGTCAACGTATGTTGCTGCTGAAAATGACTGAAAAGATGAAAAGCTGCAAAATTGTATGGCAGTAAAGAAACAGAAAGATTATGCTTGAACAGAAGTGAAGATGCAGAATCTTTTGCTGAAAAAGACGTGAAAATGCAAAATCTCTGCTTAAAAGGGCACAGAAGTTCAAATTTGTACTGAAAGTAGGTGAAAAGGTTCATTCTGAAATGAGCAGAACATACCGAGATTTATACTGATAAAGAGGTGAAAGGCTGAAAATTCTGCTTAAAATAGGTGAGAACCAAAGCAGAATTTCTACCGAAGAGAGGTAAAGAAGTAGAACGTTGTACTATGCCTTAGTAGTAATACTATAACCAAACAGATATATTGTGATTCTGCAGACATAGTATGTTTTTGCACAAATACTACGATTTTCCCTGCTAATACTATGAAATTGGTGTAATATTTTCATATGATTTTGAAGGCATACTATGATGTGGTAGAAACATTATGCCTTTAGTAGTAATACTATAACATAAACAGGTATACTGATTTTGGCAGACACAGTATGTTTTTGCACAAATAATGACGATTAAGCTCAAATACTATGAAACCGCAGTAATACTATCATGTTGAAGGAATACTATGATTTGGTAGAACACTATGCCTAGTAGTAATACCATAATATAACAGATATACGTATTTTTGTAGACATAGTATGTTTTTGCACAAATACTACGATTTTGCTCAAATACTCATGAAATTGCAGTAATACTATGATTTTGAAGGAATACTATGATGTGGTAGAAATATCATATGCCTTAGTAGTAATACTATAACATAAAAGATATACTCAGATATCTCTGCAGACATAGTATGTTTTTTTGCACAAATACTACTATTTTGCTCAAATACTATGAAATTGCAGTAATACTATGATTTTGAAGGAATACTATGATGTGGTAGAAATACTATGCCTTAGTAGTAATACTATAACATAACAGTTATACTGATTTTGTAGACACAGTATGTTTTTTGCACAAATACCACGATTTTGCTCAAATACTATGAAATTGCAGCAATACCATCATGTTGAAGGAATACTATGATTTGGTAGAAATACTATGCCTTAGTAGTAATACTATAATATAAACAGATATACTGTGATTTTTGCAGACATAGTATGTTTTGCACAAATACTTCGATTTTGCTCAAATACTCATGAAACCGCAGTAATACTATGATTTTGAAGGAATACTATGATTTTGAAGGAATACTATGATGGTAGAAACAATATGCCTTAGTAGTAATAATTATAACATAAAAGATATAATTGTGATTCTGCAGACATAGTATGTTTCTTGCACAAATACTATGATTTTTGCTCAAATACTGCTATGAAATTGCAGTAATACTATGATTTTGAAGGAATACTATGAGTGTAGAAACATTTCATGCCTTAGTAGTAATACTCAATATAACATAACAGTTATAATGATTTTGCAGACATAGTATGTTTTTGCACAAATACTACGATTTTGCTCAAATACTATGAAAACCGCAGTAATACTATCATGCTTTTGAAGGAATACTATGATTTGGTAGAAATACTGGTGCCTCCTAGTAGTACACTATATAATATAAACATATACTGTGATTTTGCACACATAGTATGTTTTGCAACAAATACTCACGACTTTGCTCAAATACTATGAAATTGCAGTAATACTATGATTTTGAAGGAATACTATGATGTAGTAGAAATACTATGCCTTAGTAGTAATACTATAAACATAAAAGATATAATTCAGATTCTGCAGACATAGTATGTTTTTTGCACAAATACTACGATTTTGCTCAAATAATATGAAATCTGCAGTAATACTATGATTTTGAAGGAATACTATGATGTGGTAGAAATACTATGCCTTAGTAGTATCATAACATAACAGCTATATTGATTTTGCAGACACAGGTATGTTTTGCACAATACTGCCCATTTTGCTCAAATACTATGAACCGCAGTACATCATCATGTTGAAGGAATGCTTCGCATCTGGTAGAAATACTATGCCCTAGTAGTAATACTATAATATAACAGATACTGTGATTTTGAGACAGTATGTTTGCACAAATACTAATAATGATTTTGCCTCAAATACTATGAAATTGCAGTAATACCATGATTTTGAAAGAATACTATGATGTAGAAACAATATGCCTTAGTAGTAATACTATAACATAACAGATATACTGTGATTCTGCAGACATAGTATGTTTTGCACAAATACCGCGCTTTTCTGCCATGGAGTCGCTAACAAGAATCTGAGGTCCATATTAGAAAAAGCTCAGAAATCATAAAACTTTGCAGAATTGTAATAAATTCGCAATATAAATTACAGGTCTGTGTATAAATTTGTAGTGAAAAAAAGTTGAACAAAGTGGGATTTAACCCACTACCTTTGAGCTGCAGAGCCATAAGGTCATCACTTCACCACGCCACCTGGAACGGGCTACGGCTGGAAAAAGATTGATGAGCAGTCAGAAATAGATGGCGGTGAGAGGTTGTAAATCGCCGCTTTTTGTAGTTACAAAACGCCGTGGTAACTCAAAAACCAGGTGGGATAGAAGCACAAGTCTTGTACTGGGGCGAATCAGCCGACTTTGTGAATCCTTTGACTGCGATTTTCATTGTTTTTGTACCTCCATCACGGAGATATGACGAGAGAAGAAAATTTCATTTTCAGAGTTCGAAAACTGAGAGGAGGACAGATTTCCAACCCTCAAACAAACATAATTTATGGCTCAACAGTAAGATGATAGTAAAAACTGCTCACACCGTGAGTGTCAGCAGTGCCTGAAGATAAATTGGGCATGGCGGATGAATCGCTGTTAGCTCTGGAGGGGAGATATTGAGCTTGTATTTCCAAATTCCCCAAGTTGGTAGGGGTGCTCTTTATTAAACACCCTGCTTGTGCTACAATGTGCTTCAAGGGTCAATAAAAGCATAACAGAACTCACTTATGGTACTGCATTCTTCCTATAAAACAATAACTGTCAGTGACTTTAAAAATTTAGTAGTATAAACACAGCATTCAAGACAACAGTGAAAAGTAACGTAACCATAAAACAATGAAACAAGAACATCTAAACAGCAGCACATGTCCCAAGGCATGATGGGAGAGAACTAGCTTGTTCCCCCAACACGCCACATTATTTATGAATTATGATTTGGCAGAAACAGTGGGACTTGGCATAAGTAGTATGATTTACATGAAATACTTTGACTTAGCAGAAATTCTATGTAATCTAGCAAAACCACTCAGCATAGCAGAAATTCTATGATTGAGCAGAATTACTAGGATTTAGCACAAACACTATGATTTGCCTCAAAAACCTTTAT